>NC_053421.1:11835599-11983099 GCF_016859285.1 Xiphias gladius
TCACTGACCATTTACGTTATCATCAGAGCTGTAAATTTCAACTTTGCTCAAATGTTATGTTGTACAGACAGGTTTAGGGAACTAATTTATTGTTCGGTGAATATCCCCTAAGTACTCTGTCAGTCAAAGTACCAGTTATGAGGTTTATCGTAGCTCAAATTTAGTTGTGGTAAAGATAACTAAGGTCCAAATATGAATTACATGCACATATGTTTAGACACAGTAGGCCTGTGATTATTAAACAATGTATGAGCAATACAGATCATCACTAGCTAGTTGGAGAAATATATAATTTTTTTTTTTAATGAATGAATTTGTAGAGTCTAAAGTTCAAGTGATTTGTGGACAATTAATCTAGTTGATGGAGGAGAAGATGGTCAACACTGCAGCAGGAATGTAAAAAGTGTAATGTTTTGTCTTTCGTTGCCTAACTCCTGCTCAGGTGCCTGCCTCAAAATACCAAATGCGTAGCCATGGGCAAATTATTCAGTCTTGAAACACTGTTATTGTATTGAATAATTGATGATATGTCTGGCTAAGGCCAGTTATGTGTTTACATGAGCTCTCCATTTTATGTTTGGATAGCCTTCAAACCCTTTTACAGGAAAAAGGAAATGAGGGACCACCAGCATTTCATGACATGGTCTTGTGGGTGAGGCATATCAAACATAGACAGAGACTAAACTTCCAGACATGACATACTACGTGCCATAATTCAGCTCCTTAGACTTTTATGAGTTGTATGATTATTCCAAAATATCACTAATTAATAGCATAATATGTGTAAGAGAAACATATTAATTCTAAGTAAAGCACTGTCTCTAATGTTGCTAAGACAACAAAGGTTTTCATGTCAGTCTAAAACACACTGTGATTTGCTTGGTCCACACTGACTCTAAACATGATGAGCAATTAGCCAGTGCACTGTTCGCTAGCAGCTTCACTTCAGCACAGAGCTGAAATGCACAGAGGCACCTTATTGAAATTATTATTTTCAAACTGTAATTATCATGCTTAATGTTACCTGGCCATATAATGTTTCATAATGATATAAGTAAGGTGCATGAGAGCTGGAACAATAGAGGATTTGCATCTTCTCACTGTTGGAGTCAATATTAAGTGTCAGGCATTGAAGCTTGTTTCTACAATAGCCTCACTGTGAAATAGCAGTATCCAAATCCTAGTTGTCATTTTAGGCATACTAAAGGAAATACCCTTGATAAAATACCTTCGTATCCATTCTGTGAATTCTAATTCTTTGCTCTCAGCTTTCCCTCCATTGCAGAGCTTGTGTTTCTCCCATCCTGAGCTAGAGGAGGGAGATAAATGTGATTTAAATTAATAGCCGCTACTAAATAACTCCTCGGCTGGTAAACGATGCATTCATCAGATACAGACAGCCAATATCCTGTGATTCATGGCACTCCTTACTACGTGAAGGGTGCCAACAAAAATTGTTATTACTTTTTAATAAAGTGTACCAATCACTAATCCTCTCATTTATCAGTGGAGGGCAGTTGGTGTGAAATGGTGTGCCTGGCTGCTCTGATGAAGAGGAATGGGAATAACACTGTAGAATAAAGAGTTAGTTAATGTAGAACTGCTACTTAATAATTCAACCTTCAGCACTGCAGCACCTAGAAGTCACATAATGGTCAGACATCAATTGCAAAATCAGTATTACTGAATACTTACATAATTTCCCCCCAAAAAATGTTCATTGTACAACATTTTTCTTGGCAACACTGGTGATGGCTGTGTGACAGGACTGTGAGCAGGCGAGTTGCATTGTGGGTAATGTAGCCTTGTTTTCATAAAGCAAGAATTAGAAAAAAGACGATATCCCTGCTGCCCTTTCTGCAGCATCAATTTCGATAATTTTCTTTTAAACTGTCCATCGCAAGATCCACAGCGCTACAGTAGTGCAATGCTAAATCGTTGGCCCGCTTTTTTAAGGATTAAGATTAACAATTAATTTTTCAATCAGATCCAGTCAATGACTTACAAGTATCTCATCTTTTACTGGATCAATGGAAGAGGAAACTGTGGTTCTTAATTCTAGGATATGTATGAAATATACTCTGTCCTTTTTCATTATCCTCACCAACGTAGCAATAGACTGTTCCGTCCTGCCAACACCTCTGTTATGCAAGTTAAATATAAAGAAAGCGGGAGATGGCTTCTTTTCTCTGGATGCCAGGATGATGACCTTTTTCCTCCGACCTTTGTATATCCCCGGACTTGGCTAGCACAATCTTCAATGAATCCTTGCCCTGCACTTTGCATATGACCGTACAAAATCTTATAGTATTTAAGTTTGCCTTAAAATTGTGACATACTGTATGTAAATTCTTTACATATATGTATATATGTTTTTATTTTGAATTTTAAAGTAAATTTATGCCTCAACACACTGACTATGAGGTGCAACTGATGTCTGTTTCATAGCACAAATGTTTCTTATAGATTATGTCCACTGTGTACACAGTTTAAAGGGAAAGCACCAGCCATCAACTCAGGATAAAGCCATCATGGTGAGGTACAGTGATTAAAGACTGTGTCTCAACCTTGTATCCTTGACTGAGATAAACCCTCCAAAATTCCAAAAACAAACAAGCCACAGCTCTGTTAATTTAGCCTTCCAGCAGAAGCAATGAGGCTGTTGAAGCAGCGGCTGATGATTCCCCTTGTGTATGGGCCAGTGTTAAGCCTTCGAGAACAGGTAACAGTCAATCCATTAACCTTAGCTTTTAGCGGCTGCTTCATGTCACTACCTCTGAGTCCTGCACACACATACAAATGTGCACACTGCCACGTGGACACAAACACATACATACACACACACACACACACACCATCCCCTGCCTTGATACATTTTTTTAATAGTTGCTAGGCAAAGACTTGAAAAGGTCAGTGCAGCTCCTCTTGACATTGACTCTGCCGTTGTAATAATAAGCTCTTTTCCCTTTCTTTCCTCCAACATCAACAATACCCTATCACTGAGCCTGAAGCTATCCATCCGTCCACCTCCCATATGTTGGGCAGCAATGGACGCACACACACACACACACATACACACCCTAGTACACATTTCAATATATATCTTTTTGCAAAGGGACATAAGCATGCAAAGACTCACAAATGAGAAGGTGAACAGCCAGTGGAAATACAGACACAAAAATGGACACAAAAACAAATATCTAGACACACACACACACACACACACACACACACAAACACACACACACACACACACACACACACACCATACCTCCTGCCTAAGTGGGTGTCAGCAGCCATCTTCAGCTAGGTAATATGAAAGGGCTTCCAAAGGCAGGGGTCATGTTAAATTGTAACGCAAATGTTATTCCTCAATTATCCTTCTAGGGGAAATGTCAACGGCTTCAGGGGGAATCACACCAGGCCCAAAGAGTGTGTGTTTCTCTATGTGTGTGCTGCCTCAGGCCAAGGAGTCAAGCAAGTATTCAAACTCCTTCTGCACTCTTGTCCCCTCTCACCCCACACTGCAGACATGCATACATAGTCACTCCATATCTTCTAATTATAAAATTAATTGTGACTGTGCATTATGAAGAAGTCAGACTTTCTATGTAAATATTTAATTCCTTAAAGTCAAATACTTAGTAATGCCTGGTTCAGAAATATTAAAGAATATTAAAGAATGTCTATCACCCTGTGTAGTTAATAACTTGCACAAACTTTCAATGTCTTCCTTAAAAAACCACTGACTTAAAATCGTGGTATGTAAAGTGTATTTCCCCCTGCTGCTTATGGACATATTTAAACATAGTGATGAGAAGCAGGTCAGCATTTCTTCTTTAGTTATTTTCAGAAGAATCCCCCTTCCCATGAATTCTTGCGGTGGCTGCCCAGTTGGGACATGGGGAGTTTCTCAAGTGAATTTAATGAAAAACTCTGCTGTGATTGACAGCTGAATGCCTAAACTAACAAAGGCTCGCCTCAATGAGGGGTCAGAAGTGAAAATAGGATTGGCCTTAGCCAGTGGCCTCCCCTGCCTGGTTCACTGGATATTACAAGTTACCAAATTTATATTTGCAATAACAAATTGTCTCCAATTGGTCTAAGTGGGGATCAGGACCTGGCTGGAAATTTGCAGCGCGGCTAGGAAATCGTTTTGTAGACCTTTGTGGAAACAAGGGGTCACCGAATGAAGCCCGAGGGGAGTCAAAGACATAGGAGAGGACAGATAGAAAGACACACACGAATATACGCTTGTTGTATCTGTGTACAGATACACACTCATGCAAATAAAAACACACCACTTTCCCTACTCTGTCTTTGACATATATGGAAGTAAATCCATGTCATGAATACAATCTTTTCCAAACACAGATTTTATTATTAATCATGACTTGAAAGTGAACATGAAAATCCCATTTACACTCTCCATCAAATTACCAAACATGTGATGTCAGGCTTTTAATACAGAGATATTGCTCACTCACTACACACAGTCCACAAATAACTCTAATCAAAATGCTCTGAAAAGGACTCAAGAATCATAATTGGGAAAATGGTGTTCCTTATAACATGGTCTTTTGTACCTAATGGCTAAATAATAGTAATTATGATCATCCTGCTGGCTGCAACCAGACTTCTGTCAGGGACTGATTGTTCTCATTCCTATCCTATCCTCTCTCTTTTATTCTGTCTTTCACATCATTTCTCTTATCACTCTCTTCTATTGTAAGCACTGTTGGTTCGTCCCCATGGCTACAGCCGATGGTATCGTGTTATCAATGTAATAAAACTAAAGTGCCGGGCAGGAAATTGAAAGTGTATTCTTACAGGAAATAACAGTGCTCCGTCATAATCTACCGTTCGAAAACATGTGTTCATCCATATATTGTCTCCTTATCTGATGGTGGAAGAAAACGTTGTGGTCAGCCATCTTTTTTCCTTCTTCTGTTTTTCCTGTTCTATTATTTTTCTTCTTGTTCTTTCCTATAGATTATGACCAATCAGGGCTTATTATGGCAGTCATGGTGAGATTGCCCCTTCTGACATCAGTTCTAAAACACTGTTTTACACAATGTCTAGTGCAGTATGTGCTGTTGACTAGATAATTAAATATGGGGATAATATAAACCAACTCATCAGAAATGATGTCTTCTGTTAGTGTGAAAGTCAAACAGCTGTGGTGTAAGTTATCGGAATGCAGCTTCACCTCAGTGAACATTGCTCTTTAGAATCTATCTGAAAATTATTTAAAATCAAATCAAGTGCAAAATAGCTTATTCATTTGATAAAACACAGTGAAATACCACTGAATATTCTTTGAACACAACACAAACTAGAGAACTTAAAGAAAGGGAACTAAAAAATGATTGAATTCCTTCATTTTTGTCTGTTTCTTCTGCTTATTACCATCACAGGCGGCTGTGGCTCAGGAGAAAGAGTGCGTTATCCACTAACTGGAAGGTCGGTGGACCCCGGCGCATCCAGTCTGCATATTGAAGTGTCCTTGGGCAAGATACCGAACCCCAAATTGCCCCTAATGGCTGTGCCATCAGTATGTGTGAGTGAGTGTGAATAAGATGTATGAATGTGTGTGCCAATGGGTGAATGTGGCATGTAGTGTAAAGCGCTTTGAGTGGTTGATAAGACTAGAAAAGCTCTATATAAGTGCAGACCATTTACCATTTACTTGGGAACTGCAACAGTGTCATAATATGATAGGATAATGAAGAAAACTGGGTAATTAAGACTAACTGTAAAATATCTATCTATCTATCTATCTATCTATCTCCACATGTATATATATATATATAATCAGTGTGTAAAACAATAAAAATAAGTGTCATGTTTTGATAAGCTATATAACAGTCTTCTACTTCCAGAGCCAGAGGCTGCCGCACACTGCATGTCCCTGATTTCCTGTGTTCCTCCACATGACTGGTGAGAGAGAGAGAGAGAGTGAGAGAGAAAGGAGGTAGCTGACACAAGGTCGCCCTCTGTCTGAAGTAACAGAAAACGCCCTCTACTGTACATGCTGTATTTGGATAGCTTTCAGCAAGTGTGTGTGTGTGTGTGTGTGTGTGTGTGTGTGTGTGTGTGTGTGTGTGTGTGTGTGTGTGTGTGTGTGTGTGTGTGTGTGTGTGTGTGTGTGTGTGTGTGTGTGCGCTTCTATAATAGCATTCATAATTTCAGTGAGTGGGTGGACTGCCGTTGGCTCAGAAGGGGATCCCGAGTTGATGAGCATATAAACATAATATGATTTACTAATGAATATAAAGTTAATTAGGGACCAAGAAACAAAAGCTAGAGAATAGTCTGACACTCCCAATTTGCAACACACTCTTAAGAATGGGGGCCACAGAGTAGCTTATATCAGATGGGACAGTAGAATCAACACCCCCTGCCACAGCATGAGTTAAACACGTAATGAAAACACAATGAATGAAAATAATTAAACACATAAAAAAATAAAAAAATAAACTGAAAACAATGTTCATCAAACATGACAAACACAAAATCACATCAGTCCGCTCCTTGCTGTTTTTTCACACATAGCACGCTCTCCTACATTGTTACTAGATTAGCCACTTCACTCCATCCTTTTCTTTTACAGTAGTGAACTACTGGCTCTCTAATTGGCTGACGTGGTACAGCGGTCGTAGTAGAGTGGTTAAAGTGGCCCAGAAACATATTGCAAAAAGTCTAATTTGCATTAAATTAGTTAAAGGCCACCCTCTGAGCTATTTTTAAATTAAACTTCGCTGGTGCAACATATAAGATTTTTTTCTCTCACATATTCTCAATAAAATTCTCTTTTTTACTCACTCTCTTACACACACATTGTCTCTCTCTCCTTTTGTGTGTGTGTGTGTGTGTGTGTGTGTGTCTGTCTGTCTGTCTGTGTCTGTGTCTAAAGGCACAGCTCTACCCCTCTTAGTTCTAATTGATGTAAATGGAAAGAGTGGAGAAGGTTTGGCATGGGCTGACCTTGTTATATCAGGGGCGGCTCACCCCAATTAATCACAAGATCCTTGCCCAGATGCTTCAAGCTAATAAACAGCACTCCAAATCAAAAAAGTCCCCGCAGTTGTACAGCCACTCCAATAATTGTGCTTCCCGCTCAAGATTAAGGCCCACTGTGAATAGAGAGAGCGCAAGTAGCACTTCTAACAATGCAGGGTGCCAAGATGAGTTAGTTAGAGCCAGATGAGAAACCTTTGGAGCTGACTTTTTTCTTTCTTTCTTTTTTAACCATTTATGCATTTTACTGCAAATTGCATGTCAAATTATCCTTGCAGTGAAATACTCTTAATGATTCCCTCCTTTCTTGTGTAAATAGTCATTTTCCATCCATCCCTTACCCGTAATACTTACTGGGGATTTTAGGGATTATGGGACCTAAATTATTTCACACATTTAAAAGGATTATTTTAACAATGTGGGACATGTCAGTCTACTCTGCTACATACAATGGCCTCTCTGTGATTTTACCATTTGAAAAAACACTACCAAAGCTCAGACAATTGAATATGGTGAATAGAGCACACAGCATAAGCGACTACAATGTGTTCATATCATAATTACATTCAATATGGCATGTCCTGTCGTGACATTTAAAAGGAAACCAACAATGTGGCATTAAGGTGGCGAACACACACAAATCTCATTGTGTCTATATGTACAGGATGTGTCTGGGTGTAGCTGCTAACCTTGCTTTAGTAATTTCTCTGAATATTTTAAAGGTTAAAATCTGTGACTGTTGCATGCCATAGCAGCTGCTGTTTGGGTCACGTGATAAGACTGAGGCGTGTAATTTTGGTGTGTGCCTGAATCCAGTCGATCTCTCCCAGCTTTCTTTTACTCCTACACTACCATTATTTATCAAATTTTAAAAAAAAAATCTTTAAAGCGCCATTTAAATGAGTTTAACTGTTATCAGGTTGTTTGTGTATCATTGCTGTTTGTTTCTGAATCCTCTTCCTTCATTACAGGGATTGATTGCACTGTCTGAGGGAGTCCACAGCTGCACCCCTTAATACAGTACAGTGCAGTAGTTAATCTGGCCGAGCTGTTAGTGGACAGAAAAAGAAAAAGAGGGAAAGACAAGAAATTAAGTAAGGCAGTGGCAGGTCAAGGCATAGAAATATACAGTAGGTAAGGGCAAAGATTAAGAGCAAGAGGGAATGTAGACAAGGGATTGTAGGTAATATGAAAACAGATGGGAGGTGAAAGAGAGAGTCAACATCCTGGCCAGCATCCCAGGATACACCAGCTGTTGGTGTAACTTCACCCTGCATGCCCCCTTTCTCCCCTCCACCCCATTTTTTTTTCACTGACTTTTTTTTCCCTAACTCTTTAGGCCAGAAGAAGTGAGAGCTGCTGATAGGCTCCTTCTTTTCAGTATCTTATGATACCACATCACAAATGCACTGCTGGAGTCCTTCAGCACATTTAACAGGCTATTTTTCACATGTAATCACTTGCTGCCACTACTCTGTCCTTTGCAGAGACATTTTGGAAAGGCAGCACTATGACAGGATTAACTAATTGGTGATAAAAGGCCGACGCTGTTGTTGAGCTCAGCTTTGAAAAGCTGGATCCAGCTCCCGAGTGGACATAGCACACTGTCGGAAACTGATGAAGTTACAGTGCCCTTACCCTCGACTTCATCCCCTGTTCTTTTTGCCCACAGTCACCAAACTACACCGATCAGCCGCAACATTAATACCCGCAACTGGTTTTAATGTTATGGCTGAAAGAGGTATATAATGCTTTTGTATTCAAAAACCTGGCTCCTGAGACAAGTTGAAGAGTGTGAGTGAGGGCACTTGTACTGCCAAAAGGAACAATCTGGAGTACATCTGCTCAGGAATAATATTTATTCCATTGTCCATAGATTGTAATACTATACATATGACATTTTTGGTCATAAACATTCAGTTTACATGTGTGGTTACCAGATTGCATCAGTAAGTCTTCACATATCTAAATAAATACCAATGTACCAAAATACCAATACCAACAGTGAAGTGAACACAGATCTGGAGTATACGTGTATATAGAATAGAAATAGAAATAAATACAATAAATTTTCTTGCTTACCGGTACACATTATTGCTCTCCTGTATCTCATGGTCATAGAACCCTTTCAAATCCTGTTGGGTTATCCCATGAGCTTAAAATAAGGCAAAAAGTCAACACATGTCAGTTCACATCAGTTAGATAACAAAAATATACTGCTATTACTCTGCTTAACAAGTCGACTTATTAACAAACTGTATAACATTTTCTTTTTTATTTATCATGTGGAGAAAAATTTAATTGGCTTTGGTCAATTACCTTCTACATTTCCTGTATACAATGAAACAGCAAACAAACAAATGAAAAGCAAGTATCTAAACACAAGAAACCCAAGAACTGCTTGCAAAATTAATGAATCACCATAAACGAAGTGCTTCGCAACCATTTGCATGGTGGATGTGTGTGTGAACAGGTGGAGGTGGGTACAAAGGGTTTGTGTTTGGGTAACAGTAACGTGTGTAGCAGCTTTCTGTCTTCCCCTCTCTCTCTGTCTCTCTCTCTCTCTCCCCAGTGTGTCACATCAAAGTCTGAAGCCTTGTTGGCTTGACTTACACCTCATCCAATTAGTTGGCAGTATCTCAGTGACCCTGAAGAATAGCCAGCTCTCTTCGAGGCTACACCGTCACTTGATCCCAGGTAACACAATACCCAAGGCCGTGGACAACACACCACACACACACACACACACACACACACACACACACATGGACATGCACACGCATGCACACGCACACATGCACACACACAAACACTTGATACCTGCGGCTCATGGTGTAATGATAAAATGAGGAAGGGAAAGGGAGTGGGCACAGACGTCAACAGCATCTGAGAAACAAAAAACACGGGAGGAAGGAGAGAGGGCGGAGGAAAGAGCCAGGAACAAAACTGATGGCTCAAAATACAGCAGGCATTGTAACAAAATGAATTTGTCACCCTATTGTCTGTAACTAAAGACCTAATTGAAGCTGGGCCTCCTGTCCCCTGTCTGTTGTCTTTTTGGCATGTTAACTATGCTGTAAGATATGCTGATTCTCGCCTGGACTGAATTATTCAGGTGGGCAAGAAGCTGCAACTAAACAAAACAACACGTTCTCACTCCCAACTTGTTGCATAAAGATGCTTAGTCAGGGCCCCTTGGGTGTCACTTTTTTAACATACTGGTTACACTACAGCATAAATGGAGCGCTACATTTCTTAACGACAGAGGAGTTGCCAGGGGGTGGTTGGGGTGGATGGTGGGCATACAAAGCACATGACTGTCACACCAGAGGCTAGCTTTACATATAGAGTCCTGTCCTTGGTTAGGTTTAGGAGACAGAGGTGCTTTGGTTAAGGTTAGGGAAAGATCGTGGTTTGGGTAAACGTAAATAAACATGTTGAAGTCACTGTGAAACTCTTTTCTGTATTAAACCAGGCCACGATCTTTCCCTAACCTTAACCAAGAGCTGTGAGTGCAACGACATAACCATAAAAAGTTTAGATATGCTGTGGTCAGTACTGCATGACTAGATATTTCGACGGAAAAGAAATTCGTTGTCTGTGAACATTTTGCTGATAAGGTGAATATTAACTTATTTGCGATTTGCCAGATATTTAAATTAGCAACATATGCTCATTCTGTTAATAAAAAATGTAATCACGCCTTGTATGAAATGCATTTGCTGTTGCAGTTTAGATGTAAAGAAATGTCATTTTGAGGAGACAGCTCTCAGACCAGATTACCCTGCATGTCCAAAAATGGTGCTGAAGGGCTACCCATTGCATTAAAAAGTGAAGGTAAAGGACCCTAACCTAGCATCCTTATATAAGGAGTTGGGAGCGAGACCTCGTTGAACAAGGAGGAACAAAAGAGCAGATGATGTACTATGTGCACTGCACAGGTGTGTGTCTGTGGGGGTTGGGGGGTTTAACATATTGAATGTTGTTTGATGTGTACTCTGTCTGGAAAATGACCTTGTATCACATATTGAAGAAGAAGAAAATACTGCAAGAGTAGACAGTGTACGGATGGGTAAATAATTTCCACATTGCAAGCCCACATCTTTTCTTTTTCTTTTCATTTTATCTTCTTCTTCATTTTAACATAATTGCAACTCTCTCTCTCCAGGCACCATGACACAGCATTACCAAGCCTGCAAGGACATCTCGGTTCCCTGCACCGCATGTCTGGAATCCAATTACTAGGCAGCAATTTATGCTGTGTGAGGATGCATTACTATTTCAATATTGAGATGTCAAATTACACACAGGGCCTCTAATGCACTCTGGCAATCATAGCCTACTGCTCAGAGTGCCGGCAACAAAACTGTCAGAGGACCTTGTCACAGGGGAAGGGAAATCTGATTCGCTCAAACTCTGTCTCTCTTTTTGACCATGACTTCCCTCAGTTATTCAGTTCCATTGTGTTCTCTCTCTTTTCCTCTCTCTATCTCTCTGGTGTTCCTTTGAGGGGTTTCATTGCCCAGAGCTCCATGGCAGGGCAATTGATGAGGAAGCCTCAATTCTCTGACAGTTGACATTTACCAGGAGACTCTCCTTGGCATGCCCACGTTGTTGGCTTCCCTGAGAACAAACAGACAACCAGACAGCCCGAAGTGCCTCAGAAAAGAAAGGCGATAACTGCCTTTTACCATAGTCAATTATGAGGCTCCACTTAACCTTATAAACCCTCTAAATACCTTATAAACAATGTCAGTCAATGACATCATGTTTTCTAACAGTGAAATGATGGAGTGTTTTTTCTTGCTCACCTTTTACAATGTCAAGGTGTATGGAGAACCAGATGGGACATAATCTTGTTGATTCTTTCTTTTTTTTTAACTACAAGGAAACTTTCAATTGTTTTATTTTAATGAAAATAAACTAATCTTCCAAGCTTTTTTATTGTCATGGAATGAATTATTATGATAACAGGAAAAATGTGTTAATTTTAAAAATACTTTTGAAATTAACTCAAACTGTATTTTCAAAGTTGATCTTTCTTTTTTCTTCAGTGGTTTCTTCCACAGATCTTGCTGTACTGTGTGTATGGTGTCACCGACGTTTGCCCTATTTGTCCGCCGTCAGTGTCATCTGGCACTTTCCACTGAATTCTTCTTCTCTGCCTGTGTGGCACTGAAGGGCTCAGCGGTGGTCCTCCAGTACAAAAGCTGATGTGAAGGCGGGTTTACCCAGAGGAAGGTTCAGCCGGTGAACACAAAACAGAGAAGGTTCCTGACATCTTGTGAAGTTGTCTCTGTCCCTGGGTATACCTTCGGGGGAGGGAGCGGCAGCAGCAGCACTGAGACCATCAGGGCCCTCCATACTTGCCAGGCACTGAATTTTTAATGCACAAGGCCCCCACAAATGCATGGGCAGCATGGTGTTGTCACCCCGGCATATTTTATCACTGATCAAACATTATTCGGCAGCTGTTGTAAACTTGTAGCTGTCTCAGTAGCAGTGGCGATGACAGGCTCCAACACACTGCTGAGAGACTGAGGCCCAGCTGGTTGCTTTACTTACTTACATTTTGGCTTTGTTTAAAAATAAATAAATAAAGGAGTGTTTCCTTCACCTCAAGAAGTGGTCTCTCTCTCTCTCTGTCACTATCACTCATTCCTTCATTTGTTCCTAACTTCTATCTCTCCTCGCGTACTCTTTAACTTGTACTTTTCTGTCACATACTTGTTTTCTAACTCACTCCTTCTGTCTTTCCTCCTCCCACCTTCTCTCTTTCTGTCATGTCTTACGATTTCCCCAACTGCTCGTTTTGTGTCCTTGCAGCGTTGGTGGTCACACACATTGTGCATCTTACAGCTGCTACCTTAGGGGTGAAAAAAAAAAAAAAAAAATAGTATGAGGAGCAAACATTGTTGCTTGGGCTCGAAAAGAGAAAGCGAGAGGAAGACGTTTTGACAGCATGGAGAGAGAAGGTGTGTTTCATTGGCGCACTTCGCCCTCAGTAGAATTTCAAAGATTGCTACCCGATATCATACCACTCGCTCCAGTCTAAAGTGGTTGAATTATCAGCCAAATTATGTTGTAAAACCTAATATAAAGTTGATTTAAATACCTGTTCATATTACCAATGTTGATGTTTTGAAGGAACATGTTTGGTAAGATAACATGACAATATCCTACAACCCAGATAATTAAACTACATATTCGGAGAAAAATCTTCGTTTCAAATCTTCTGTCATTAAAGTAAACTTGCAGGTGACATCAGCTTCCAACTATGAAAGTCTGTAAATTTTGTGTTTGTGTTGCTCGGTATGAAAAATGCTTGCTTCCATGTGGACATATTGTTAGATGCATGTTTATGCAGTAAAACATCATTTCTAGCAAATATATCAATATTTCATTGCTTCATTTATTATGTAAATTCCTCAGCTGAATATTTCAGTAATTGGTTAGGACATGAGACCCCCCTCCGCCCTCTCTCCATGTGTCTCCTCTGCACAAAGGCAGCGGTTGGACAGCTCACTGGTGGGAATTACCTTTTGGCTGGCACTAAATAATTTTTATTTCTAATTTACTTCATGATAACAGGCACATGCAAAGGGAGAGTCCCCTCAGCCAGCCAAGTGCCTTGTTGGCAATGATTGATTACCCAATATCTAATTAGCTGAGATCCAATCGCTTATTATGCAGAGTGTGGGACAAACAAACTGAAGTCAACTGTCAGCCGATTGATTGATGACACTCCCAATCCTGCTTTTGTTTGCTCTAATGTCCTGATGCTTGTTACAACCACCAAAGCTCACATGGACAATGCAGTCTGTCACTCTGACGGTGAGTTGCCGGCCTCACCAACGGAAACACTCATTTTTAGTGTTTGTGTGTGTGTTTGAAAGTATGTGTGTGTTTGTGTGGAGAACGAGTGTGTGATATATACGTGTATCTCTGTGTGTGTGTCTAAGTGTGAAAATATATTGTTGATGACAGAGCAAAATTTGTCAGGTTGTTGGCCCTATTAAATGCAGGTCTCCTCTCCTCACCCTGAGGGCAGGTTGGTTTTTAGCAAAGGGTGAGAGGAGAAAGGGAGCCATATCATGATTAAAAACCAAACAATGATGAATGAAATAGAAGGGATGTTGTTCATCCCAGTGTCTCTTTCCTTTAGACATTACTTTTTTCAATATTTCCAAATCTAGATTTTTATTTTATTTTACTTTATGGAGATTTAAAGAAATGTTTTAAAGACTGTAGGTGAGGGTGATTTCTAGATGGGAAATACGCTTTCTTCAGTTTAAATAGAGCTGCTATCAAACATTTTGAACTTGAGAATTTAAAATTTTAACTGTCGTGTCCTTTGGGACAATTGTTGAACTGAACCAAAAAGTACATTTAATAGACAGCAACTGTCCAACAATAACCAGAATCAAATGTTTGTTTGATATGGTGTTGCACAATACAGTAATTTAGCTCCCTCTACCTCGTCTAACTTCCAGTGTGGTGTACAGTTGCATGTACACTGCATGGGGAGCTGTTGAATTGGCTAAACAATTGATGTAATTTAAATTAAAGGGTGTAAAATTTTATGGATGTCATTTGGAATCTACGGTAACAAGTGTCATTTGTTTCCCCAGCAAAGTAAGTAACTAACTGACTAAGTAAGATGCATATGTCTCTACTTTCGGCACGCTGTGCAGAACAGAACTTTCAGAACTTATATATTGCTGCTTTGGTGGTGCAGCCGTACTTGTTGGAGCCAAAATGAGAAAAAGAGCGGTTTCCATTTTGCTATAAATAGTAAAAATTACATTTTGATACTGAAGCTTAAGATCTTTTATTTGAAAAACTTACACCTTAATACAATAAACGATATTAAAAAAATAATATAAAATAATTAATAAAATAATAAATATAAATCCAAATACAGTGAACCACACTGTGTGTTTACATACATAAAACAACTGAAAAAACATATATAAAACACAGGAGCCTTGTAGCTTCATTTGTGCACTGACCAAAAAAAACCATGCATCTCCAAATTTGGTGATCTGCATAGCCATTATGGAAAAATGCATCATCACAACACTGGTAGTTATTCTTACCTTGTGAAAATCTTTGGAGGTACACATTTTTAACAGGAACATTGCTCTTGTCTACATCCTGTTTACATTGTCAACATTTGCATGAAGATGATATTCAATCCGTAACACATCAACAGTCAGTGACATCAAATTTTACTAATTAACTTTTATTAGCTTGTTACTAAAATGCTTTCAAAATTACTGTCCACAAATAATATCTACTTCTGCAGTGAAAAAATGCTGTTACTTTGATTAATGTAACCGCAGACACAACCTTTTTTCTTTCAGTCATATCCAAAGTTGAATCTGAAAAATGTTGAACAACCATGTTTTTTTGTTCTTTATTGTGTCTACACAAAATTTATCACATTTGTGTTCGATTCAACGTTCTTTTTTTCCCTTTGAACAGCAAACAGCAGAGCGAAATGACAATTTGACATGATTAAAAATGTATAGCGACTCCGGGGCCTCAGAGGCTTCCATTAGTAAATAGGGTCGAAAACTCACTCAAATGTGTGCACAGACACAGACACACACACACACACACACACACACACACACACACACACACACACACACACACACACACACACACACAGTTTGGGGGGGTGTTATCCAAAGCTGACATGTTCAAGGTTCAAGGATGAGGGCCTCTGAGATCCAGCTGTAATTTATTGTGAGATATTCAGCATCTGATCTCAGTGACAGTAGCCTCTGGCTTTGATCATAAGAGCTAAAACGTCTCTCTTCTAACCCTGGGTTTGTGTATGTGTATGTGCATGTGCATGTGCTTGTGCCTGCATTCATGATGGCGATTGTGTGTAAAGGTCAGAAAGAGCGACAGTGAGGGTTGAATTCTCTGACATACATCAAACAACTGAAGACAGATACCTGGACAGTATTAATCAAAACTTTCCCATCTCCTAAAGAATTAATCATTAAATAATTAATTTGGCAGCTACAGGCAGCAGTTAAAGGGGGCTTGTGCCTTCCCGCTGGTTAGAATTAGTCCTTGTCGAGAAGCTAAATTGATATATTTATTATTTATCAGATTAATCATGGCTAGAGACATTAGGATCCACTGTTGAGCTCATACCAGTTATTGCGTAGGAGGGGGTGAGAGAGAGAAGGTAATGCCAAATGAGAGAAAGAGAGAGAGTCAGGTGGCAGCTGTGTGTGGTGATTACAGTGCAAGGTGGTCAAGGGTACATTAGATGGCCTGGACAAACACACACACACACACACACACACACACACACACACACACACACACACACACACACACACACACGTGCACAGCAACACAATCTAAGAGGGGGTGGCAGGCAGGACATGTGTGTAGCCCCAAGCACTTCTTTTTTCTAAAGCCAGTGCAGCAGAATGGAGGAAAGGGGGGGAAAGGCAAAGATGTCATTGATCCAATGGCTTCACAGAGGTCAGGGCAGGTTCCGGGGTCATCTCTGTTCACGATAAATGTCTGGAGAATACCCCTGAGGGTTTGGTGACTGACCATCTCATATCAAAACAATATCTGTCTCTCTCACTCTCTCATTACTGAGAGAAGATTTCTAAAAAAAGAAAAATCTTTACATCATATAAAGCTATGCATGTATTGCTTGTCTAAACGTATTTGGTCAGAAAAAAATGAAAAATTTGTAAACAGTTAACTAAAAGTATATTGTAAGAAATTGTGACTACATATGTATGTTTCGTTTTGTAGAGCAATTATTTACTTTAAAAATTTGACTCGGTGGTGACAAAACAGTTTCCTACTAACTGCAGCATTTGAAGTGCTATGACATCTTATTTAAGACAATGCTTGGTATCTTTTTCTCTCTCTCAGCATCCCCGGTGACAAGCCTGTCTTTAGTATAGACAGTGTAGTATATATCGAATACCTTGACATCATGAATTTTTGAGAAGTGGTGCCCGACAATTTGCTTTGTTTGGAGGCAACTTCTTGAAGGGAAGATACCCATCCTACTAAATTTGCAAATTTCTTAAAATCCTCACAACAGTTTTAATGTCCCCGACTGTTTCCTTAACTACACCTTGACACCTGAATTGCTTTTGGTCAAAGATACACATAATAAGAGTTGTAACTATGTGAAACATATCCAAAAGTTGCATGTTAAATATCACAAATGGGAAACCAAACACACAGCAAACCCAAAGTCAGAGTCAAATGACTTGACTTAATCAAATATTAGTAATTGAGGTGGCAGTTTAGAAAATGTTCCAATGTGTAATTTTTGAAAAATAGCCATACACTGTAGGCCATTTTGGGAGTCACTGACATTAAGTCTATTTCTGAGAAGGAGAATTTGTTCATCTTATCTTTTGTACAACGTGAACTGAGTAGAATAGGATTGAGTGACAATTACAACATAGATCCCTGTACTGTGCCCGGCTCACACTCCTTCAGCGACACATCAAAAATGGGTTCATGACAGTGTGAAAAACCCATTTGTGTTCAAAAACAAAACACATCCTTGACCAATAATGGGTTAAATCACTAAGTCATCACCAGCCATGCAAAGCAAGACCTCATCAAGAGTGCTGCTAGACCCAGGTCTCGTCTCTCTATTGGAAAGGAGGAACGAGGGGGGCCGCAATGGAGGGAGGAATAAAAGGTAGGAACTCAAAAAGGATACCCCTTTTGTGGAGAGGAAGAATTCATTTTGAGGGATGATTTGGCTTCAAATCTGCAGGGACTAACCCTTGACATGAAGTCATATTGTGTTGGAGTTTTAGTCCTAAATTCATACATCAATTATTTACTGTCAATGCCGATTGTATAAGTGTAGGAAATTACAAAGGATGGGTATTTTCTCTCAGGCAGAAAGAATGTGATACAGCAGATACACCCCACCTAATGTGCTGGACCCAATGTCCATGCAGCGTCCGAGGAAAGAATTATTTATGCATTAGAAAACAGTGTGCTGGGGCAAAGGAAAAAGGCAGACACATTATTTTAAACCTTTCATAACATGCATCAATATTTAAGCAGAAATAAATAAAGGATGGCCGGCTTGTTTGGAGGACAGCTGTAGCTTGCTCCGCTTGGCTAGCTTGGAGGGGGGCTCTTGGGATGCCACGCATACCAGCCCCCAGTAAAACCCCTCCATCTCTTTTTAATCATCCACTTAGAAGAGGGTGACTGGACGAGCTGTCAAGGTGAGCTCCTTTGACACTAGAGGATGGATATATTGTGGGACGGAAGCAAAAGAGGAGGGAGGAGTCACTTTTTGTTTGGGAGACAAAAAAAAAATATATATATATGTTTCTTTGTGCAGCTATGTCTGTCGTCTCAACTTGTTCCATGAGTCCGTTTCTTTCAGTTACAATGCTGTAGTACCATCTGTAAAAACCACCTGTCTTCCCTGTGTCTATGTAACTAGGGAGAATGTCATTCCTGGAATGGGAGGGTCACTGAAATGGTCTGATTGTAATTAATTGTCGCTGACGGGCTAAGAGAGTTATTGACATAGAGATGCGAAGAGAGTGAGAGAGAGCCCTCTAACTGTCTTCTGCAGGTGTTGAGTACAGGGCAGAACAAGCGCTGCTGGCTGTGATTGAACACATACCTTTGCATCCAATTACATTTTGTCTTGATTACTTTAATGCTGATGCATGTTCCAAAGCTCACCTCTTGACAATTTTAAAGGCTTCACCAACTCAGTGTCCCTGTTTTTGTTTATCAAGTTTGTAATTACTACTGAGTAATGCGTTGCTAACTCATTACATAATAGTCCAAAAATTCTTATAGAGTAAAGTTAAACATTGGTGAGTTAATAGTCAAATTGATTACAGTGCCATGTCTACCGTTTCTCTTTGCAACACAATCATTCTGTCCTTTGATTTGTTCACCCTGCATTTGGAAAAATCAATTCTCCCAGGACTGAGACAGAGAGGCCTAGAGAGAGGGAGATAGAGAGAGAGAGAGAGAGAGAGAGAGCTTCTGTTGCAGGACAAGGTGTAATGTGTTCTATTACAATCCCGATTGAGCCAGCGGGATGCTAAATTAAAGCTCATTTAAACGGTCCACCGCAGAGTGAATTCAAACCCAGGCTCCACGGCTGTTATCCAGAGATGTGGGTGTGCGTTTGTGTGTGTGTACATGTGTGTGTGCACATCAGACAGAGTTTGTCTCCCCCTGCCCTCCGCACATGTGTGCGCTTGCATAGGGAGCCATGAGGCTGTGGGAATGTATGGCTTTTTTTTTTTTTCACACTGACATATCCTAAAGGTCAAAACTATTTCTCTACATTTCCACAAGGACATGTAGAGAAAATTTCCACAAGGAAATGTAGAGAAAGGACAGCTAACATGAGCTGGATTCTGTCCTTTGTGTCTGACAGCTCTGCGCACTGGTTAGCCTCTGCAGGAGAAAGAGTTTAGCCAAGAGTGAGGCATTTACATCATCGATTAGGCCCAGGTATCGCTGTAAATATCAAGTAACAACACAAGGCAGAGAATGTGACATTGCTCCTGTTATTTTATTGCATCTTTTACATCAGTGGAGTAAGAGTAGCTTTTTGTTTTCCAGATACTTTATCGTTAATCAGAGTAAAGTTACAGAACGGATATCTATAGGAATGAGATAGTAAGACCACAAAATCATTTGTCCTTGACTTGATATTTGAAGTGATACCTGCAGTGACTGAAATTATATCAATAGGTGGAGTTTAAAATAGAAAGGGATACATTAAAGTGCTGCATAATCTTAGTTTTACCAATATAGAAGGGACATGTGTGTTGCTGTAAATTAAATTTAATCACCTTTCATAATTGTTTTTCCTTTTTTTCCTTTTTTTTTTTTAAGTGCAAACAGTTTAAAATCCACTTGTTTGCTCCCTGTCATGGTGAAGTAGTTAAAGGTTAAACCCCTAACCCCTTCTACATGGGGACGTTAGTTGGGGATGTTGCATTTGGCTCTTGTTAATGCCCCATTAATCTATAGCAGGCCTGGGGTATTTACTGGGACTGTGGTCCCTTCATCTTGCACAGACAAAGAAGTTTTTTCAACCATCAGTGTCTGAGAGGGAGGTCTCCACTGCAGTTTGTCTGAGCAGCCTCTCCGTTCCTTTTTAAAAACCCTTGCCGCTCTCCCACAAGCCGATTGGATCACTGCTGCTTTATCACAGGCCGAGGCAAGTCTTCTTTGAATATAAAACATTTGTACTACTGCCCTCTAGGGATTCAGTAAAGGCACAGAATCTTATTCCCCAACAACAAAATGTTATCAAGGACCTTCTTCTGTGTCTGCTTTCTCAAGGGGTGCCACAATACACAGACGATCTGTAAGGTCCAACACCAGAGTGTAGAGACAGGATGTACTTCAAGGGAAAAATGATGAGACCAAGATTCTGAGTGTCCTTGCATGTGCGTGTATGTTTATTTTGTGTATGTTAACACATGTAGACCGATGGCCACTTGAGAATCCTAGCCGTTGTTGACGGATGACTACTACATTGGCATTTACCAGTGTTACATTTTGTTTAGAGTGTAGTACAATAAGAAGGGAAGTCGCTGAAAAAATTCAAATTTAGAGGGCAACTTAGTCAGGCATTTAATTTAAAATAGGTTAAATGCTAGAAATACAGTAAATCACAACATGCCTGTCCAGTAAACGTGTTTGAAGTAAAAGTCGAAGCTTTATAGTCAATATAATACATTACTATAATGAAAATCATATGAAATATTTATATACAGTGGTGTAAAAAATAAAAATAAAGCTCTCAGCAAGTAACAAGTACTAACAAGTACTAATTCTATAAAAGTCCTGGGCATTTTTGACTCCGGTTTTTCAGCAGTGCCTGGCATTGCATCACAGCATGCACAGCTCTATCAGGCTGTGTTGAGCGGAATGGATGGATGATTTCTTCCCTCCTGGTTGCCTGAGGAGAATAAAAGGTGCCAGTTTGAGTCTTTCACATCTTTACTCCCTCCTCCGTTACTGCTCTCCTCCTCACAATAAACTGTCCCTTTTTATGCGTTTTTAGTTCACCCACTTATAATCTGGATGAGATAGCTCCCTCTCCATAGCTGTAAGCGGTATAACTCTTCCCTGCCTTGCTTTATCTCCATGTTCCTACAAGCCAGCTTGAATGGGGAAACCATTATCTCTGGGCTCACAAAGGAGCCAGACGTCCACATTCAAGATGTTCTATACATGATATATTGATCAATTCGCGGAGACTAATAGCATCGTAATGAATGGAGAGAGGGACAGAGTTAATGTCTCCAGGGTTCATGCAAACTGCAAACTGCAAATGAAGCACTCAGTGACACAAAAGGTCTGGTCCGGTGAATTATAATTAGACCCTAGCCTCAATAAAAGTCAAGGGGTTGTTGCTCAGCCCTCTGCTTAATTTACTACCGACTCCGATGACAGCCCAAAGAAAAGGCTCTGGTTAGTTGAGGGTAAGATGTTTGAGTTATTTAGAGTCTTGATATAATAGGAGCAAGCTTTGGGAGCTACATTAAGATTTTATGGCGGTTATAATGGTTTGCTAATATTTAGAAACACTCACATAAAAGTGTTAAAGGAGTTTTTAGTCATGGTGGAGCTTTATTGTTGAGTAAAGCCTCACTAATAAATAATTCTGAAATTTACCGATTTCAGAGCCAGCCAGTGTTTTCTCCTCCATTCCTAAGGGCTTAGGGGAAGAACTTAGAGGAGCTCGAGGAGTGGAGCGACGAGGTAAAGAGAGAAGAAAAAGAAGAGAGGTGCCAAAAACAAGATTAGCCTTTCAAACCCTTCTGAGTGGTGCTGCTTTCAAGTAGGCAACCGACTATTGCTGGAAACCATATCTTAAACACATGTTTGCACTGAGAAGCGTTTTCCTTACAAAACTGGTTGACATTTCATTCACTTATTCACTAAGACAGAAGAAATCAGGCTCTACAGAGGAAAAGAATACTGCTGTGCAAAGGTTTTCAAACTTTACTTTTCACTGTAAGAATAAACTTTTTTTTATGTTTAAAGAGCTTTTACTGTGAATTTGAAAGACAAGAAAAACAAGCAAACAAAAAAAACAGCAAAATAAAGCCCACAGTTAACCCCCGCTAGCTCCCCAAATTAGCACAAATTATTTAATTCAGTCAGATTTATTAAAACAAAACAATATGAGGACACATTTTCATGTAAAAGTCCCAGATGCAAGATTTCATTTTCGAGAGAATCCTGTTAAGACATTACATTTTGAAAACTATTCTGTACTATAGAAGGTTTACGCACAAAAAACAAAAGGAAAAACAAGAAGAAGTAAAATTTATGGCAAAACAAATTACGAATCATTATGATTATCATCACAAATACAACAATCTTAATCATACACACTATACAAATGCAAAAGCTGAACAGTAATAAGTAAGCATTGTAATTTGCTCCAGCTGGCAACAAATCTGATAGTGATGCATTATCATTCCTGTCATTTGTTTTGTTCATATCAGTACAATGACATGCACAGTGGATACAACCCCAGGGATATATATTTCTGACAATTGCAGCGGATAAAAGCCCACATTAGGCCATATGTAACTCCTGTGTCAGCCACACAGTCAAGTACCTTTTTTCAATACCAGCCAACACCTTTTAATCTTCCCCTCTTCTTTATGAATAATGCTAAGTATATTACTCACTGACAACAATGCCTCTCCCATCAATTTATGTTCCAGCAACCTCACAGCACGAGAGACAATTTGTATCTTTCTATGCAGGCTCTCAGCTATATGCTTAGAAGCAGGAGGGGAGGGGATCTGTAGGCATCTGATATGCTTGGGTTTAGTAGGTAAGACAATGGGGGCCTCTGGAGTTATGTGTGATTTTCTTTTCCTTTCAGAGGCCCCTCGAGTAATGTTGTGCGATTTTCCTTTTTCTTTATGGAAACCACTCGAGGCAAAGCCCACCTACAGCTCGATGTGTGAACACGCCTCTTTTTCTAATCCGCTGCCATTCACTGGGAGAGAGAACTAACAAAGATGACTTTTGACAACCCGAGAAATCAAACCGCAGCTGTCAGAGCTTTTCTTGAAGAAAAAACATAGAGGAAAAGGAGCAGCCTACACAGTCAGCTCTCTTCACACTTACCCCCTTCACTTAGCCAACACTTACACACAGATACACACATAAACACACACACCAAATCATTCCTAGAAGCCTTGTCCTTCCCTGCCTCTTCTCCTGCTCAACAAGAACTTTTGCTGACACTTCCCTCAGGAAAGAGGGTAAAAAAAAAGAGGACAGGAGGGAGAAATAGTAAAGAGAGAGAGGGATGGAGGGAGGGGGTTGAGTGAGGACAGAAGTGACATAGATATAAAGGGAGAGAAAAAGCAGCTAAAAAGGATTAAATAGAGAATTAGCTCACGTTTCAGAGGGTTCACTTTGCTGATCTGGTGAGCATTTCAGTCAGAGAACCTCTATCCATCGCTTCACTCTCCCTCCCTCCCACAATCCATCCCACCCTCCATTCCTCCACTCTATTTTCCTGTCTCAATAGGTTGGTAGAATTAGTGAGACTCTTGGCAGTCACTGCGGGTGTCACTTCATGGGTTCACTAAGGGCACCACTGCTCCTTTTCCTCTGGCTCGAGGTCGGAGAGACGATGAAATCTCTGTGTGGTTCAAGCAGAACAATGGCTGCCCTGCAAAAAACGTCTTGCTTGGGGGTGGTGGCTTGTGAAAAACTATGTTGTTCTGGGGCCCCATGATCCTTGAATAGATTTGTTAAAGCCCCTATGGTTGGTTTATGCTAAACAGAGCACAGGCATGAGGGAGAGGCCAAGGCAAGCCCAAGCCAGAACATCACTACTTTATGAGCACCCCATCCACCCCCACCGTCCAGCACACACTTTGATGCATTTTTTTTTTTTTTTTTTGGGGGGGGGGCACACTGAAATCCAAATCTCTCTCCCCCCTCTACTCTTTCCTCTCTGCTCCCTCCATCCTCCTCCTTCAGTTCCCTCGCTTCCTCTTTTCTTCTATTTCTGCCATGCAAAGATAATCAGGTTTATGTAAAGTATGTGTGCTCTTTTGACAGTCGGCAATACCTCATTAATTCAATCACACCAAGCGCCATTGTTCCCAAAGTGTTTGAAATGCGTACCGGGGAAGGGGGCCTTTTTTAATCCTGTCAATCAATGTTAACATTTTTCTAGCTGTTGCCATGGCTGGGGCCAGAGTTCATGAAAACAGAGAATATGAGCCAACAAAACAAGAATAAAGACTTATTTGAGATTGGTCTTTTTAAAAGGACATCTACCATGCACAAAAACACGAGAAGCAAATGTAGACAAGTTTGGACACTATAGCGTGGCTGAGAGGGGGTGAGATAAAAGCGCATTTGGAAACCAAACAGGCGCCATAAAAACTTGACCCGGGAGGGCTCTGGGAAAAACCTGATGAATCGCTCTCCGGAAGGACTGTGGTTTTTCTCCCCCCTGCGCGTCCTCCAAAAGCACAATGACTAATACATTTCAACACATGACTCTAAGGGTTCCACACTGTTGTAATGCCCTGCTGGAATGCTGGTACTACACCATGGATAAATGCTATATACAGTATGCTTTTAGGTTTTTCTATTTATCAGAAATATTCATGATACACCAAATAATCATGCTCCTTAACCTCCTTTTTTAGTAAAAATCATCATCTATGCAAATATTTTATTGTAATTCTGTAAGATGAGGAATATGCATTACACCTAAGAACTGTTTTACAGCTCCTAATGGATAGGATTAATAAAAGTAATGAAACTGAGATCATTGAGTGGACTCAATAAATAAACAGAAATCTACAGAGCTATCATAGACATCCTGTATGCAGCTATGCAGCAAGCATACACATACACACATTTTACAATGAAGACAAATAGTCATGTCTGCCCTCTAGTTGCCACTAAGTCAGTGACATTACTGTACATCCCAGAGAGATACGGCACACAAGTAAGATACAGTAATGATACAGCTAATTACTCATTGGTGTTGACCCACAGCAATTTCACTGTAATTTTCAAAGATTTGCATCATTTGATTCTCCATTTTTCCATTTCCTTTGGGGGTTTTGGGGGGATGCAAACTAGATCTTTTACTTGTTGCTTTTATGAATATTATTCTTGCTTCTAATTGGGGTGCAAAATATTATGTAGTCATTTTTGAAGTGTCCTTAAATAAGGAAAAGCCAAATGTGCAGTTGTTTTACAAAACTTGGTTCTGGTGTAAGATAATGTTTACCAAAGTCAGATTAAAAAAATGTGATCAAATTTGACTGAAAAGCTCAATGTATAAATCTTGCTCAACAGTAGGTCAATCCAGGATGTAGAAACTCTTCAACAACATGTTTCTCAAAGACCCAGAATCATTAATATAAAAAATACTTGATACTGCAGTTTTTTTTTCTTTTTTATCCTACATACCTGCCAGTCTTTTGAAGTGCAATAGGTTTGTCATAATTGTTACCTAAAGAATCCAGACTGAAATTAGACACACCAAACACACACTCAGAAAATATTATTCAACTGTCGACATACCAGTCGCATTAAACCTGTACAGACATACAGCTAATCATTGAAATAACACTAAATCATGTAAGGGTGGAAAGTTCTAGTGTTGGGGAGATCCCGATCCCTTCTTCTCTGTCCATTTACAACCTAATCTGTTGTGAGAATCTGAAAAAGTAGAGTGAGAAGAAGGCAGATTAAGCCATTGAAGCGCCGGGGGTGCTTCCTACGCATCACTGATTCCTTTCAGGCGAATTTAAACACTGTTTGTTTATTAGTGTCTTACGCATGGCATTAGCGGCCTAGCTTATCTCGGCACACACACAGAGTGGCATAATACGGCACTGTTCAAAGCCCAGATATGACCATGTCTGTGTGTGGAAGCTCAGTTGTTCACGTTGCTGCTCTGACCTTGTTTAAGTAGTGAAAGACCGTGTGAGACACGAATTATTGGGCACCGATGCTCTTCTGCTTTGTGTAAACATGATCAACACACCCAGTTGCTACACAGCCTCTGTGGCACTGACAAAAGACTTAAAGGTGCACAGAGGAGATTTGGTTTAAACTAATCTCTCTTCACTGTTTACCATATATGCATGGACATATCAGCTGCTGCTGCCATTGTTTGAGAAATACCTATGGTTGCTCTATCTGATAATGGCCAGTGTAATCCCGTTTTCTCCCTTCAACCCCCACCACCCCTCTCCTCCCTTTTTCAAACTCAGTCTCTCTCTTGCCACCTGTCTACTTTTCTGTCTCTGTCCTTTTTTCCCCATTATTATGAGTTTTTCTCTCTGCCTGTCTCTCTTTTTCTTTCTTTCTGCATCATGATCTGCGAACATCATCGCCTTAATCTATCTGCACAGGCAAATGAAAAATATTACAAAGCAAGAAGAATGGAATGCCAAACAATCTTTTTTTTAATCTGTATTTTACTATGCAAATTTAGGAAGGAATCATCTTTAAAATAAAAGGAAAACATGTTCGCTTAGTTGATCTCCTCAGATGTGGCCACTGTAAGGCAGTGTTGTGTGCAAAATAATTTTACAATGTTTGAGATAACTCCATAAGAAAACTGCTACACGAACTTAAGGAAACTATCCCATACTCATATACCTGATTCCATTGTTAACTGATTTGTAAAAACTGTCTCCAACATGTCCTTATCTGGTAGTAAGAGAATTTCTTTTCTTCTGATATGTTATTCAGCTTGTGAAAGAAACAGAGAAAGGGAGGAAGGGAGAGAGATATTGAAATACCATCTTTTACTGTTGCTTTGTTATGCTATACCTTTTGATTTTATTATCTATATTTGGTATTAAGGAATGTGTTAGCAGAATATGGACTTGGACCTGCTGTGTGTGTACAAGTGTGTTTGTCAGATTTGCTGAGTTCTGCATTCAAACATGATTGTTACCGTTTGAAACTGATATATGATGAAATCTCCATTTTCAACGTTGAAGTCGGGTGCCTTTCAATAATTCCCGATCACATCAGATCCTCTAATTGACTATAAAAGCAGCAGACACATATATAGTTAAATGGGCAAAAGGGAGAGTGCAGGCCCATGATTCCCCTGAGATATATATATATATATATAAACTGCTCTTTGCTCTTGCATTCGTGATAAGAAGTAGTTTTAGCAAGCAAAAAATAAAAGCATAGTTTCAATTTTCAAGTACCAAACCTGCACTGTATCACCTGGTCTGCAAACACACAGCTCACCTGCACCACTTTACCCATCTCAGTACAAGCAGGTTTGTTTGGAATTGCTGCAAAATGGACATGGTTGTGATGAAAATAGCATTGGGGTTATGTCAATGTCAGTATGTCTAAATATCCTCTTTTTTGATGACAAAAAAAACGAAACTAATTATATGATATAAAACCATTTCCATGTAATGTAATGTTTTTACTGAAATGTTTCCCGTCAAACTTTTTTATCTTGTGTATGAGATTAATTTTCAGGGCAGAAATATATGGAATACACTGCATGTAACACACATGTCGAAAGCAATCTGTGCCACTGAATCTGAGACATCTTCATTGTGTGAGTGAAGACAACATCCATCAACGTTGCATGAAAATAATTTGCCAGCTTTATTCAATCTACATACGTATTCACCCCCCTCTTTGCTCTACCTCCAAAACTCACTCAGATGAGACGCCATGAGATTGTTATCATGCCTCGCCTTTGTATGAAAATCAAATTGGGAATTGCTTTTTTCCTTGATTCACTTCCATGCAAACAAAGAAGTTGTTTTCTTATTTTCATGTAAATGTCTTTTTTATAGGAGGCGACAAGTGTAATCAATCTTCCTCAAGACAAGGTAGGAGGGCCTGCCGAGGGGGGATTATTGGTGCTTAGTAGCCCGGGGATCATAAAACAAGGAAATTGAAAGTGATATTTAATTGACACTGCCATTTCCACTGCACAGCGAAGTCTCGTCCCCCCATCACCACGTCTCTCCCACGCGCCAGGCCATCTCGCTTGCCGCAGGTGAAGAGACGGGAGGAAAGAACTCGCTGGAGCAAATTTCCTTTCAAACCTTCCTCTAGAACCCGGAGAGCAAGCTGTCAATCTCAAAGCACAGCACTGTGGAAGAGACAAGGAGGGGAAAGTTTTACGTTGAGAAAAATAGATTTCAAAATGTCACCTCATCGACGTGGTGCACCATACTCTAGTGAAGTGGAACATAGTCAACATTGTGTATCTATCTGAATAAATAACATACCTGTTTTATAAAGATTGGCCAGCACGTACAACAACAAAGAATCCAAAGTGCTATGCATACTCATACACTTTAAAAGTTATACATTCAGCCTCTCTAAATTAACATTTAAAAACCCCAAAGGGATACACCATGTTTTTAAATACCTGATTTTACATTTAATGCTTTTTTTTTTTTTGATGAAATCTGATGCTTAAATTAAAATGTTGTAATGTCTGAATTCCTATAAATCCCCTTCTTAGCACCTTTGAAATGGTACACTTTATGTCACTTCCCACCACCAATTTCACCAATTAACACCACATAAATTAATCAGTCTTCATTCAGTTATAACTCAGACAGTCAGTGGTCTCACGCAGCAATAAAAGAACGAGAGCAAGTCGAGCAGAATTACTTCCTGAGATACTGTCTCTGAAATGGAAAGTGACACTGTCTAATTAAAGTAACCTAATGAGATCAGAAGGTGTCTTTGTCCACAGACGTGTAGTGGAATAGGCAGTGACCTGCCTCTCTGACCTCTGAATGGCAACTTATGACCTGACCTATAGACTAAGGCTACTAGAGGTGCCCTAGAGTGTCAGCTTATTTTGTGATAAATCTGCTCTGCTCATTAAACAAAATCATTAAAACTGAATAACTGAGACAGTATCAGAAAGATCCAACAAGTGATTTTATGAATGTCCAGACTTATTAATTCTGGTTAACTGCTTTTGCTGTATTGTTCATAGTTTAAATGGGCGTATCTCTGTTTTGCAAAGTGTGCACTTGCAACATTTGTTCAAATCAGTACAGCTATTTTCAACCTTAATAGATTTACTGTAGATAAGGAAGCTTAATACACCAAGTTATGTGAATTTCATAAGAGTCGAAACATAAATGTTACTGCTACTCTGCTAAACCAGTTAGCTTTCACAGGAGTTGAGCTAGGATTTTATTCTCCATAATGATTGTATCTATCTACTGCTTTATTTACAGTGCATTCAGAAAATTTTCAGACCACTTCACTTTCAAAAAAAAAAAATCCTCATCAACCTACACTCAATATCCCATAATGACAGAGCAATATTTGCAAATTTATTAAAAAGGAGAAACTGAAATATCATATTGACATAAATATAATGACCCTGTGCTGTGACACTTGAAAATTAGCCCAGGTGTCTCCCATTCCTCTTGATCATCTTTTAGATGTTTCTCCACCCTGACTGGAGTCCACCTGTGGTAACTTCAATTGATTGGACCTTATTTGGAAAGGCACGCACCTGTCTATTTGAGGTCTCACAGCTGACAATACATATCAGAGCAAAAACCAAACCATGAGGTCAGAGTAACTGCCTGCAGAGCTCACAGACAGGATTGTGTTGAGTCACAGATCTGGGGAAGGCTACAAAAAGATTCTGCTGCATCAATGGTTCCCAAGAGCACAATGGCCTCCGTAATTCTTCAATGGAAGAAGTCTGGAACAACCAGGTATCTACCCAAAAGCTGGCCGTCTGACCAAATTGAGCAATCGAGGGAGAAGGGCCTTGGTAACAACGGTGACCAAGAACCCGATGGCCACTCTGCCTGAGCTCCAGAGATTCTGTGTTGAGATGCGAAAAATTTCTTGATTGGCTCAGCCAAAGCCCTGACTTGAACCAAATCAAAAAGCTCTGGACAAACCTGAAAATGGCTGTCCACTGATGGTCCCCATCCAACCTGACAGATCTTGAGAGGATCTGCAGATAAAAATGGCAGAAAATCCCCAAATCCAGGTGCGAAGGGCTTCTTTGCATCATTTCCAAGAAGACTCTAGGCTCTAATTGCTGCCAAAGGTGATTCAACTAAGTACTGAGTAAAAGGTCTGAATACTTATCTCAATGGGATATTTCAGTTTTTCCTTTTCTAATAAATTTGCAAAAATATCTAAAATTCTGTTTTCTCGTTGTCATTATGGGGTATTGAGTGTAGATTGATGAGGTGAAAATGAATTTAAGTTATACAAGCATAAGACTGCAACATAACTAAATGTGAAAAAAGTGAAGGGGTCTGAGTACTTTCTCAATGCACTGTAGATATGTGGCCTAACTTTCTGAATAACCAAATTGTCAGTTAATCAAAATTGATATTTTTCAATTAAAACAAGTGAAAAGCATTGAGTAATTTCAGTTTTAGCTTTAGCTAAGGCTAGCAGTTGCTATAACACCAGACGGGCTGAAGTTGATATTCTATGTACCTCTAGTGCTTGAGATGTCTAGTTGTTTGTCTCTTTGTGAGACAAAGTTTGGTAAGTGCAGCAGCAGGTTCTAGAGAAAGTGCAGTAACTGCAGTCTGGCTTATTGTTTTTTGGGGCTCTGGTTGTTATTGCAACTTTAACATGTGGTCTGGTGGTTAAAGAAATTAATCATCTCTATGATAAAATGTGTTTGTATATTGTAAAGTTGATGTGGAAAAATTTTATTCCAGTTTTTTTTCCCAAACATGTAGTTACTGCATTATGGCTTTTATAGCACAGTCATGGTGTAACAATATATTTTTCTAATTTTGCTCATTGTGCAAAATACTTTACATGATGTAACACATACACATACTATTTAAAATGGTTGTATTCGTTCTATCGCTTGATCCATTGCAGCAGCTATCCGCCCCCCTCAGCCTGTTTGTCTGACAAGACGTATTTAAAGAGCTCGCTGCTGACCTACAGAGGCTTTAGACAGGCTTAGGGGACAGGCAGCAATTGGTGTCACAGAGAGGCCAAACGGCAATGATTTATAGCCAGCAAGATTTGACTGGCGAGAAGCTGCTGCTGCCACAATTACCTTTACTGCTAAACTCACACACTGACTGCATGTTATTCCACTGGCTGCTGCCACAGCCACTGCCTTGTACACACACTGACACACACACACACTCCTTTCTCTTTTTTACAAGTGCTGTTCATGTTTGAGTGGTTGAGCTTCTGTGTCTTTGGCCTGCCTTGTCCACTTAAAAGGGCATTAATCAACGGCTACTTTATAAATCAGGAGGTCCTTGCAGGCTCACAGCGATTATGAGGTCAGGGCTCTGCAGAAGTACTTAACCAATTCCCAAACCCACCCAGACTTGATATATTTTGCTTCCTTGCAGTCAGGCGATTCATCATCATTCTCCCACTGAGGTGTAATGGAACAGGCAGGGAGGGAGGACTGGATGTTAAGCAATGGTATAGAAGACGAGAGAAAGGCAATAGGGTGAGTAAAGGAGGAAAATTGGAGAATAAAGTGCTTCCTTCTCTACCTCTCACTCTCACCAATATCTGTCTATTCTTCTTTCTCCCACCTCAGTCAGTCTCCAGCTCTCATTTTTTTGCTTCTCTGCTCAGATCCCTGGACACTTTGGGGGCACTTAGCACTAACTAAGCCCATTCATCCTGGCCTACCAGCTTTCACAAATTATTTCAGACGAAGCTTAGACAAATGTCTGTTAGATGTAGTTACTGTTACGATCATGGTGGCTCGTTGGGCCATCGGTCTAGGCAGCCCCTTTTGGCCTCTGTCTGCTTTGACCAGATAAAAAAGGATAAGGAACTTGCTTGGAATTGCACCTGCCTGAGTTTCCTGCCTGACTGAGGAAGAGAAAAGGGGAAGAGAGAAACAGGGTGAGGGACAATACAAAAGGGAAGAAAGGATGGGATTTTCAAAACAGAGAAAAAGAGAAGACTTTAGCAGAAGGAAGAAAGCGTGAGGAAGAGGCAAAACATTTTTCACAAATCATAAATGAAGTCACAGAGAAAGACAGAGCTATAGACATTGGGAGACAGGAAAAGAGAGGAAAGAGGGAAGAGCCTTTAACTACAGGGCTGGAGGCTAATGCCCCCAGGGTAGTTTTTCTCCTCATGAACACTGCCAGCAAAAAACTGAGCCCATAAGTCAAGCTAAAAGGGCATGAACAGTCCACTCCAGAGTGAAAGAGAAAAAGTGTTTGTGAGCACTCAATCGAGAAATGTGGGCAAAGAGAGCCTAATACTGTATATTGGACAAAATACTTTCCTTTCATGTCTTTTGAGTTATAATTGGCAGTATCCATCACTTATAGTATGAGATTATAAACTAATTTGCTTTGAGATTCTCCGTGAAAATCACAAGTCACTTTAGAAGAAAAAATAATATGCCTTTGCTCTGTCAGTTAAATAAGATTGAGTAGGACAACATCCTGTCAGTAACGCTCCATCTAGAAACAAATCTAATAGACACTTGAGTGCTGCACCTTTGGTTAGCTAAACAATGTCCAATTTAGCAACAAACAATGTCAGCCTGAGGAGGCACGCTGTGCCCTTTCGATTTGAAAACAGAGGAGAGAATGAAGGGCAAAAAGAGGGAGGAACAAAGTAGTATCCAAGTTGCAAAAAAAGAGAGAAACGTCGGGGCGGAGGAGGATGAAGGAGAGTAGAAGGAGGAAATGAAAGAAGAACATGGATAAGGATGAAGGGAAGGACGTGCTTCTTCTTCACCACTTCTAGAGACAGACACTCAGTGTGGTTTTGAAAGAGCAGGAGAGTTACTGGACATAAAGTGGAGAAGACAGTTTCCATTACCCCTGGCACCCACCGGAGAATAATTTGCTGAGGCTGGGTAAATTGTGATTTAAGAAGTGTAATGACATGTAATAATTTTCTGTCACCGTTGGCAGTTAGTAGACAAGGCAGGTCTCCTCAGCAGGGGGTGGAGTGGAGAGACGGAAAAACAGCAAGTTGGATCTAATCCAAACAAATGTGAGCGGACATATTGTGTAATGTGAGACAAGGCAACTTTCAACAAACAATCAAATCCATTGCTGGTCTATCAAACGATAGTAAATGCTCTAGGAGAGAGCAGGTGTTAGAATTAGATTACAGTATTAAGCCAGAATCAGAAAACCAATTATATCACACATTTGATCTGCTTTTTCATTAATTGCCTGAAAGAATCGGGATCGAGTTCCTTGGTGGCTGCCACAGTAAGCAGTTAAAAGGGATTCAAATAAACTGGAAATGACCTTTGTTGAAAATAACTCTACTAAATCCCCCCATAATCCAACCCAAGTTTGCCCTCAGAAGCTTAAATCCATACTACCTAGTAAATATGTCTGACTTACTCTCTTTGTCCCCGTACAAAAACAAACGCAATGATCCTAATAGATGTCTTTGTAACCGCCTTAAGAAGGCAGTATAGAATTGCTTCTCGTGTTTAAAGAGGTTTATCAGCATGATGCACTTGTAAAGAGTGGGTGGGGTAATTTCAGAGTTTGTGTGGAGAAGGCTTGCCTTAAAATAGTGCCACAATAAGGGTGTAAATGAGCTGTAATATTGTAATATCCTTAGTGTATTTTTATAATGTAAAACAGTGATTATTACAAGCCGTTTGTACATTCTCTTAAATTCCCTCAGGGTACACAGTATAAAATGCATAACAAAGTTATCAACAGTCTGATACAGTTTAGAACTTCAGGTCAGTGAAAATGTCAACATTTCAAATTGCAGTTCTTTGATAGAAATGTGGTGTTAATCAGAAAAAGAGTCTGTTAAAACATAAATAATTATTTTTTGAATGTTTCACTTTTCATTTAGTTTTATATTTTACGATACTGCAAGCAAAAGTCTAAAATAAAAAAAATATATATATATTTGTTTCATTCTGTTGGTTCACCTGTTTATTTATTTAAAATGTCTTAGAAAGGATTTTCTCAGAATTATGTGAAGCTTTATTATCCCAGTGCCAAACCTATGGGCATTCAACAAAGGCGTTTTATCTCTGACATATGTAATTTATAAAAAGTAAAGCACCAGCCTCACTGTTATTAATGCCTCATCACAAGCTCCAATAGAGCAGGGAATCGTGGGCTTTGAGTGATTATATTATCACTTTTAGTGTATTTTTTGCATAGCCGTGCACAGGTTTAGAAGAAGGAGACACAGAGAAAGCGGAAGGTAGACTTTGCAAATGTGAAACAGTATCTCGCCCCAGGGTTCTTGCGAGGATGCAATATATTAAAATACAGGGAGGCATACTGTTTTTCAAATACATATAAACGCTTTGATATATTTGCAAGAACTGTATTCCATTCCAAGGCTTAGGAAAATTAACATAGTTGACAAATATCATATAAAGTACAGAGAAAACTGACAGGGACAGAAGTGACAGAGAGGAGGCAACTTATTTGAAATGGATAGATAGGGAGTGGGAGTCCATTTCAATTATTCAATTCAGTTTTATCAGTGAGAACATGTGGTGCAATATAGTAATGTCACCAACAATCAGTGTAATGCAAATTGTATGCCTCACCCCCCCCCCCTTTTTTTGGTGGACTGTACTATTTGTAACAACTTACAGTTACCAGCTGATCATTATTAATGCATTGCAAGACATGAAAAAAGAAAATTATATTACGACTTTTTCTTTTTTCAGCTCAGCAGATAACTACACTGGGCATACATATGTTTATCACGGTGATATCTTTATTACAAGTCCCTCGCTTAACAGAAATGCATAATGCATTCATGCAGCGCACAATACAGCACAGTGACTAAGTGGCGGTGACAAGACTAATTCAACATCTTTATGGTCAAAGCCTTTAGTTTCTGCTATTTGATTAACCCTTTGCTAAATTGAAATAACTAGCCCAGCCCCCTTTTGTCTTAATCAATCCTTTTTATAATATCTCCCTACCATCCTTTCTCTCTGTCTCTCTCTGTCTCTCTGTCCTGCTTCCCAAAGCAAAGTTGTTTGATCATAAATTGTTGAAGTGCAATGACTTGTCTCCTCCACTTTCACTCAGTGGTCCTAGTAGTAGCAAGAGCAGATTAAAAAGTCTGCCACACTACCCAACCGGTCTCAGCATACCATTAGCATATATATGAGATTTGAGACATTTTCTAATATTCTCCAGCAGGACTCATCTGTCATGGCCTGGTGATGAATTATAAAATGCTTGTTTGGGTGTGAGGGAGCTGGAAAAGTGGCGGTGTGCCTCCCCTCCTTCTCACTACTTCTATAACCTTTACTATGCCTGTGTTAAAAAAAAAAAAAAAACAGGAGGGGGAGAAAATCAATGGTAAGATTTTTCAATAATCAAGGGAGGTTTATGTTATTACCTATGCCATTAGTCAATATGTGTGGGGACTGGTAACAACTCCTAAACACAAGTATCACCAAGTTACCCAGGAAGTGAATGAAGACAGCAGGAGGAAGTTGCACTGTCTGTATTCGGATTTTCTCCCTGTTCAAACCAGATACAAGCTTAGTTATTCTTAATTGAGAGTACCACTCAACTGATGCATTTTTCTTTCTCATTGTACATGATCCAAATCATTTATTCCACTCAAAATGAGATAAAAAACAAAGCAAAAAGAGGCAACCACTAGGTGGACTGCAACACCTATTAGTCAAGGTGTGGGCATCTGGTGCATGTGGAGTGGCAGGGAAAGGTGAGCTGACCCCAGGTATTAAAACTGGCTCCCGGGAACTCTCTCCTTTTCTGGAGTAGCTCATCTTGAGATGGAGTTTTCTCCAATGAACTGAACAATTTACTTTATGTGACTGCAGGAGGCATGGGAAGTTGCCAGAAAGACCTGGTAAATCCAAACTTGTAGTACTGATGAACCAGGAATTCCTGTGCATGACGGCCTCAGTTCTCATCTTCAGATTATATATTTCTATGTCCAAGGGGAGGCTGAATGCATGGAATCCTAATCTTTAAACCCTCCATTGCAGAGAGTTGCTCCCAAAGGCTGTACAACCCAAGAACCCTGTGGGGAACACCAGCTGTGATGGAAGCTATCAAGTTCAAGAGGGTTCAAGCTTGGTTAGATCAGGGAACCAGCAGACTGAGCAGACCTGAGGACCCCAGGTGCCCCAGGTGAGGAAGGAGTTAAGGAAGACGATGGCGAAGGTCTCTCTGTCGGCCTCAAAGAGAGTCTGGCAAAGAATAAAAATAACTCAGGAATGGGAAGCAGGGTTCATCACAGGCTGTTCTCAGCATTTGGAGGAACTCTGTGTTCTGACAGTGATGAGGGATATTTTAAGGCAGTGGAAGGAACACAATGAAGAACTCCTGACCTTGACCGATATGAGAAAAAGTTGCACAATTTTGGGGACCCTTGGCTGAAGGCTTAAGGCTCTGGATATTGTTGAGCTAATCTAGTGCTTTTTTAATGTGACGTGGAGGTTGGCAACAGTGCATGTGGATTAGTTTAGTTTGGCTGTATGGAGCAACACTCCCTGTAGAGACTGCCATAGCAGATCTTTAGACACCTTTTTATTTTTTTCCAAAAACTGTTATTTTTGAAGGCCTAAACCAAGGATTTAAGGCAGGTGAATACTCAACTTATATTTATCAGGTGGGTATGCCTGCTGCATGTATAACATCCCCCTGTTACTCTGTTTCTGCTTGATACTGTATGTAGGTGAGCAATTCTTTCCTAACATGCTAGCCATAGTCATTTGATGTGGGCTCTGTTGCACTCAGTGGGAAATTTTGGTCAACAAGTTCGATTACAGCTAGACTATGTATAAATTACCTTAGAGAGAGTTTAGCCACCACATCTCATGGTGTGACAGGGGAGGTGTAATACTTTATAAAGCTTTATATTCCAGCTCCTTGCAAATATCCCATGTGTTAATTAAATGAGTAAAAAGTGCAGTGGCCTGTGTCCTAAATTAATTGCTTTCTATTAGATTACATTATTGTAGATAGACCAAGCCATATTATTAACATTGTTGTACAGTCTCCTACATTCAATTTCCTTGAACATTATTATTGAGAGAAATCACTCTCTCTTTCTCATGCTGTCTCCCTCTCTTTCTTCCTTCTCAAGATTGTTCCAAATTTCTGTCATGGTGCATTCTGCTCGGTTAATTAAAGGGGGCTAAAGTGCAGTGGCCTGTATCCTATTGCCATCAAAATCCATAACTTAGAGAGAAAACATTTACATTAACTTGCCATTAATACCGCCTATGCCGACTTTTCAATTCCCGCTAAGTACGATCTTACACAATAATTGCTGTTGCCTGTAAGACAAAAAGGCGAGGAGGTCCATGAGGGGGACAAGAAAAAAAATTGATGCTACTGTTAATTAAATGAATAAAAGTGCACCAGGCTGTGTCTTGGAAAACAGCTTTGAGTAATAAAAATATAGCCAACAATCTCTCCCTCTCCTTCCATTCAATTCAATTCTGAATGCTATTACACAAGGTAATGGAGTTTGGGAATGGGAACTTCTTGATAGCTGTCAGAAAGAAAGAGAGAGCGAGGGAACAGGCAGAAAATGCCTTGTATTTCTTTCTTTTTTTTAAAAATAAAACAACTAAGCTCAGCAGTCTGTATCCTATCTCAGCTATTGCATCTATTGGATTGGATTATTTTACATTTTGATTGAAATGATGTCCGCACCAGATAAAAGCACAGACCCCAGCTGTTGTAATTGAATCAGGGTGGAGTTGTTTATTTGGTTGATCTACAGAGGTGATTTGCTTGTCCTAACACCCAATGCATAAAAGATCCACTCTTGTTTAACACACTGCTGATTAGATCTGTTTAAAATGGCGAAACAAGAAGCGTCCGTGTCCAGAGATGGGCAGGCATAAAGATAATACATATTAAGGCATCAGGAAAAGGGGGAGGAATGGAGAGCAGAAGAGGAGAGGAGAGAAAGGAGGATACAAAAGAGCCCAATGCTCCCTGGCTCTCTCCATGGTGTTAAGTGTGTGTGTGTGTGTGTGTGTGTGTGTGTGTGTGTGTGTGTGTGTGTGTGTGTGTGTGTGTGTGTGTGTGTGTATACAAGTGTCTGAGTGCTGTGGATGCACCATCTGTTTAACTTTCCATGTGTGACCGAAGCTTTCAATAAATAAATTTCATGTGGGACAGATACCAGATGCACAGGGGGCCTTGAATAACATTTAAATATCATCTAAAAGAGTAAATGTAAGTGTTCTCATTCCCAACAAAAGACTGTTCTGAGAAATTCGAACATCTTTTTTTTGCAGTTGAATAGTATTAAGGCCACTGTAGGCCATGCTGAAGAAAGGGACAAACACATACAATGTTTCCAGTAATTTATTCAAGTTAATTTAGTCAGAATGAACACATCGCAAACATGAAATTAGACTCAAATCTTGAGTGTCAGATATCACTATTAGATATCGTATTACACAGCATTAGTTCATACATATGATTTAGTGAACCTTACTTATGAGGACTTCTAAATGTATGCTATATAATGGATGGTTGATCATCAAATAATGACTCTTATCACTTTGGAGTAGGATGCACATCCATCATGCTGAGAAAAAGGTGAACGTACGCCCCAGTGCACAATGCATGCTGATTTAAATATCACTCCTTGAGGGACCACATATGAAAACATAATCTGCTTAGATTGTGATGCCCCTCGTACAACAATAACTATGTCAAGGGCACATGCAAAGTCTCAAATATGTTTACGTTTTTGCATATCAAATATGTGATAACAGGCCCTCTTTTAGGCAAATATCAGTGTCATATCAGGACTAGGCAGCGTTCAACTTGATCTCTGGGATAATCCCTGTCCAATTTAGAATGCTAGTGTTCAGAAAAAAAAATAAATAATAATAATGTATTAAACATGATATATTGTGAGCTATTTCTTCTGATATATATTGTTTGCTGCACAAAATATATGTGCACATTCTATTTACATATTGATAAAAGAAAGCACACTGATTATGTGTATTGGGCACTGTAGTACGGCTTTAAGATAAACACTCCATGTACAGGATGTCCCAAAAGCAGCACACATTTGTGTATACCACAGTGACTGTAGAACAATATGTATCGGCCATCAGTCACGACAGTAAGATACATCATGAAATCCTGTTGTAAATAGTAAATTTGTAATCTTCATACGAACTGTTCAGGTTTGGTATAAAAGCATTAAACTGAAAACAGGATATGTATCAACTCTGAACTTTACTTGGGATAGAAAGACTGTAATCTTTGACATTTACTGATATTCAGATAAGGCCAACATTTGTCAGAAAGCCTAACTTTTGCCCTTCCTTGTTTTTTGTATATTATCTGCATATTAAACCTTTGCACCCAGCTCTATCATATACCAAAAACACTACTTTTATGAAAGACACTGACCATGTGTTTAATAATTTCTCATGTTTCAGACGCGTTTGGGTCACCCCAGTATAATCAATCATTACTATTAGCAGCCATATCTCGCGCTCCACCAGCCATGACCCCTGGACAGCTGAGCTCAGATTTTATCATGGCATGCTTGCCACGTTTTCCTTTCCCTGACACCCCTGTGTTGCTTTACACCTCTCTCTGCTGTCTGCTCATGTGGTGTTATAAGCATCCTGTTGGCGTGTAGTCGTTTTCGGCCTGCTGCTATTATTCATAGTGGCCTTTTGCTAATCTGAATAACCTGAACTCTGCGCAGATATATGAAAACAGAGGGAATCACTTTAAAATGAAGTCTACAATTTTTAAGTTATAGTGCACAATAAGGCTGTGTTCTTGATGAACAGAAAATATGCATCACAGCTCTGTAATTTCAAGGAAGGTAAAAAAAATAAATACTTATAATCAAACTACAATCACATTGTATCGTGTACCACGTGTTTTCTTTTTTTTCCTTTCGCACCTGCCGAATATCATTATGCCTTCATAATGATTTCATAATGTCATTGAATGTATTATTTTTTTAACCATAAAGCGAAATATTTTCAGCAATATCAAAAATGCTATAATATAGAATAATAATAATAATAAATCCTTTAAACACAGTAATAAACACAAAACGTCGAGGTTCCTACAATATACTTAATGAAAACTGAGAATAGCAGGCCAGTCAACATCCCTTTTTGTTCTGAAATGTACCTCAAGATAAATGTTTTCCCCTTTGATATTTTACAGGTGTTCTCTTAAAAAGTATTTATTTACTTGGTTTAATGGCTAAAACCTCTCAAGCAGAACTGTCTCATCATTAACCATCATCAGGCGGCAGCAGCAGCTTCTTCAGTTCAAGTAAGGCAAACCTGCTGAGTTGAGCCTCCCCAGTGATAGCAGCTGTTTGATCTAAGCGGATCAATCTACATGGAGTCTAGATGGGCCTAGGCTAAAACTCAAGGTAAAGACCAGTTGAGGTTTGGAAAAAAAAAAAAAAAAAGTAAGACAAAGGAAAGTGTAGAGAATAGTGAGAGATTTTCTTAGTTTTCTTAGATTAAAGGTTTTTTTTAATTATTCTTTTAGTTTGACAAGTTGTATACAGACAGGTAGAGTTAGGAATGAAATTTAATAATACCTGTATAATAATATTTTATACAGAACAACTGATGATTGAAACCTGAGAAAAGACTATCAACAGAATAAGATGATTCTATGCAGTGTGGTTTACTTGACTGAAAACTGTCATTTGAGTCATGCTCCGTACCTAGAGTGTGGTGTTTACATGCAGTTCAAACATAATAATCATAGTTTAGGACCATATGCTAATTAGGATTGATTGTTGTATTTATGTGATGACATTAATAGACAACTAGTGGGTGTGTAAAAATAACAGGTGATAAAAAAATATATATACATTTTAAAGACACCCTTGGGCTCTTTTTCATTGTACATTGCCTATATGGCTTAAGACAGACATGTTTTTATAGTGCTGAAATAATAATTTGTAGTTTATCTCAGGACTTGTTGACCTGGTAAGACAAATAGTTGGGGTCACGCAAGGTCAAGGAAAATTTAATATTTGCACCCAGCACGCAATCTTAATTTGAAATATACAGATGTCGTATGGCTCAGCATTTGCTGGTTTATACTGTACAGATTACAGCAGATATCGATACACACACTCACACTGTATTACTCCGACTGCTGCCTGTCATGCTGGAGATATCCACATCAGTCGACATCAGAAAGAGAGGGAGCAAGGAAGGATGAAACAGAGATGTTCTCAGCTTGTAGATGCCAGCGAATGACCTTTTTTCTCACTGTTGATATCAACCTTTCATGCACAAATCACATACACACACATGCACACACACACACACACTTGGAGAAAAAAAAAAGCAATAATGTGGAAATGTTAACAGCTTACAATTAAAAATGTGATTTATGTTCCGTGCAGCTGTTAAATGACACTGCAGCCCAACAATATCGATTTCCATATCATTAGCATAATAGTTTTATTGTGGTATAATTACTAAATAAAAAGGCTCCTACCTGGCAAACCTTACTGCAATCAGGGACTCTTAAACGAGCAAAATGTTGCCTCACACAAGTAACATGGGTCAATTGCAGCCGGGGATAGTCGGGGGTAATGATTAGATCATTAAAATTTAGTCTATGCTTCACAGAGCATAGAGAAAATTAACTTCCCCCCACCAAGCTCATTTTTCTGCTGAACATGAAATAATGATTTTCTGCCAGTATAATTACAAAGCTAACATCTGATAGAGTCAGCATCCAGGGGGGATTATCACATGCATGAGTATTAGACCTCATTACCAGCTTGACTGCAAAATTATTACATCTTGTAATTGGATGGCGAGATTTATACACAGATTGGGCCAGGGTTCCTCGGTAAGATTGTAATTACAGGCTTCGCTGGTTCGCTACTTATCACACTGCATGCAGGAGGGAGGAGGGCCGAAAAAACAAGCAGAGAAGAGGGGAAGGAAGGACCGTTTCATTAAGCAGGGCTACCCTATCAATGGCAGAATAGGTTCGTGGCCAGGCTGCGCGGATGGCTGGGGCGAGTGGGTAACATCTTCCCTCTCCTTCTCTATTTATGAGGCCAAACAGTGGAGGTGTTTGCAGTTGGAGGGTGGGGTTGGGGGGGTTGAGGGGGGCATTTTTTATTACCGGGGTTCCTCTCCCCGACAAATGGGATTCCATTTATTTAACCTCTGCTGATCTATTCCAGTGAAATGTATAAACAAGCCATCCGTTTTTTTATGACCGCTGCAGAGTCAACGCCTCAATTATCTAAAGGCTAACTAAGTGTTAAAGTGAGCCATCTGCCAGTGGGAAGCCCATTGATTTAATTTGCCTTGTGGTTTTACCCCTTATGCAACCAGGGCCCCACTTTGTGCCTATAGGAAAAGAGGCGATACACATATCTCCCACTGAACTTGAGATCAAAGAGAGTGGTCATGGGATGTTTGTGTGCATTCAGTTGTTACCATGCCACCACACACTCCCCATTTCATTCTCAGAGCGTATGGGCTTCCACTACGCCTCATATTCTTCTGTGGAATACAAGTGAAGAAGAGAGAGAGAGTGAATGAGAGAGAACGAGGGGTTAAGGGAAATCAATACCTTGGCTTAAATTTGACGAGGAGGATGTCGTGCTGCCAGCGGAGGGGACACCTTTGTTCTCCTGTAGCCGGCTAATCTCCGCCTGCATGCTGAATGACTATTGACACAGTATGTGAGCGTATGTGTGTGCACTCATCTGTGTGAATTTGTAATGTCTGTGTTGTCAATGCATATATTTCCCCCATTACCTGATTGTATATTATGTGAGTTGTATCTCTAAGCATGCATCTTCATGTGTGTGTGTGTGTGTGTGTGTGTCTTTGTATCCTGGAGGGCTCCCTTGCAGCTAATTTTATAGTCGGCCCCACACACTAATCAGTTTGCCAGCAGTAATGGAGTTGTTATTGGAGTCCATTACAAAGACCCAGGTTGGATCAATGCTGGTATCAGCGTTCACAGTTGCAGCTGGTTCAACCCATATGGACACAGAGATTCAGAGGAGAATGTGCATGGATGTGTGTGTGTTTGTGTCTGTGTGTGTATGTGTGCGTGCGTGTGTGTGTGTGTGTGTGTGTGTTTGCGTGTGTGTGCATGCGCGTCTGTGTGAGTGTGTGTATGTAAATGCTTTCTCAGTATGAGTAAAAACACAGACCACAGGCTCACTAGTTGACACAGGGATGTCCTTTAATTATACAACTAATTTTATATTATTCAGTTTAAATAATGAAATATATCAAATGATATAGCAGCATATATATATGGAATAAAATTCATAAGGACTAATATGAGGAGAGCAAAAGTCCTTGTATTATTTTTGATTTATGTTTTGACTGTTTACAACAAAAAGTATGACAAGAATGTCTTTCTACTCAAAAGCTATATAACTTTTCCTTCTCTGTCAACCTGCATCCTAAATGGTCGCTGGTACCTTCTGTGAAGCAATGTTGCATAATGCTGGGAGATCTATATCAATTACACTAAAACAGTTACAAAGTCAGATCACAAAGAAAAACTCTGGTTTTCAAAAGAGTTCATCATGGGGTGGGACTGTACTGCATGTGTTGTGTTATGTAAAATACGCGACGGCTTCAGTGGCTAGTTTACAGCAGCACGGCTACCAATTTCAGCCAATAATCGCCTGCTGCTAACACTGTGAGTGTTACTGGTAAGTAGGTGACACTCAGTCCCCTCATGAGCAACGGCTAGGGAACACATGGCTTACTCTAATGGACAGTGACCTTATGTATTGACTCACTTTCACCTGCATGCACACACACACTGGGATATACATGTACAGTCACGCACTAATTCACACACAAATATAACCACAATTTCCAGAGGCCCTTTAAGTCCAACAGCCCTACATTTCCTAAATTCCTGCTCAATCGAAAACCAAAATCCAAATTGTTAAACTCCAAATTTTTGATTTCAATCTTTTTTTTATACCTATACATATAATTAGTTACACTCCATACTCTATGATGAGACAGCACAGTACCATGTTTTAGCCCATTCTCTTTTTCTTCCCAACCTTCCCTCTCATCCTCACTCTTCTTCTTTTCCTCCATCTCCCTCTATCATTTACACTGGCATCTATCCCTAGCCCACCCACCTCTTTACCCATCCTCAATTACTCGTCCTCCTTCTCCCCCTCCCTAGCTCCCACAGCCTTTCTTGCTCCCATCTTCTCACTCCTTCTTTCCTCCATACTTATTCCCTCTAATTCTCCTACTACATCATATCATCTCTATTTCCATCTCTTGTATTTTTTCCAGCTTTCAGTCACAGTCCTTCTCCCCTCCCGTTCTTTCCCTCCTGCTCTCCCTCCATCTCCGTTTCCCCAGAGTCACTCACATGGTATTTAAGTGGAATGGGGCCCATTAACCCTGCCAGCCTCTGTCTCTTCTCTCCTCCATTGATCAGAATGCACACTGGAGATATTTTATTACTGCTAGTTGTGGGGGACTGGCAAAGACATTTAGGCAACTCTTCCTTTCTAGTCATGATGGATTGGGATCATGTGTGTGTGTGTGTGTGTGTGTGTGTGTGTGTGTGTGTGTGTGTGTGTGTGTGTGTGTGTGTGCGTGTGCGTGTGTGTATGTGAATGAATATAGGATTGGACACAGATTAGGAGGAAAGTTGTTCCCCTGGGAACTATCACAGGAGAATTATGAATGCAGTTTGGCTCGCTGGAAATGGCTGCTGAAAAGAGCACATTTTTAAAATTTTATATTGTCTTTGTTATTAGTGTGTGTGTCAATTAATTGTATCAATCAATATCAAATGTTGCTTAAACTTATATATTTCTTTATATTTCTCCAGCAGTGTATTATTTCCTCTTTCTCTATTATTTCCTCTAATACTTCAAATACTGTGATGGCATTTTTTTCACTGTTTTTCTTATCGGTTTGATATCCTTTAATATTTAAATTTTATTGAATAACAATGTCCAATCAGCATAATTAAGAATTAAGAATTGTTTGCCTAAATGCCATATAATATGTTGATTTACTATTATTTGGGAGGTACTATGCTTTTGCACCATAAGTTCAATACACTAATTTGTGATCTCTATCTAATCTTATATTTCCACTTTCAGAATATCAATAATCTCTTTACTTACAGTATATCACTGCAGATGGATCAATGGCTTAATTAACCTTTAAAACCTCAGAGACTGTTGATTCTGAGGTGTAGTTTGGGTGTGATAGAACTAGTGTAAATCATCGTACCCTTTTGATTCACAATACACGGTGGCAACTATACTAGAAGGAGGAATACGTAACAGCAGAGACAGGTAAATGAAAATTGTGTGGAAAGGCGTCAGGAAAAGCTCTCCAGGTGAATGTCAAGGAGCCTCAAATCCAACTGCTCATTACGCTGCATAGATCAGATTCGGCCATGGCTCCCCATGGCAATCCCATAGCTCACAGGGCCTCTCTTCTGCTGTGATATGAGGCACTTCAGCTCACCGCTTCTCTCTTTCTCTGTTCCAGCTATTCCATACCCTTTAGGCAGGATTGTTCGAATGAAGAGTGAATGAGTCATGGAATAATTCTGGGTTGAAGCGCTGTTCGATTATTAGCTTCTCTATAGTACTGGCTTTTCTTCCATGTGCTCATATGCAGGCCTGCCAATAGAAACATAGCAGAGAGGGTTATCCAAGGACATCATATATCACTTCTGTTTAGATAATAATAATAATAATAATAATAATAATAATAATAATAATAATAATAATTTGGATAATTCTGTCTTTTTTTATGAAATATAACAATGAAGGATAAATATGAGAGTAAATACTTCTTAAAGTTGATATTTGCAGTAATGAACAAAGCACACATGCAAAAACACTCAGTGCTTCATCGCTGATAATTGATAAATACAGGACACACACTTGGTTAGCAAAAGGGAAATATGCATCGTTCTGCCACTGTGAACAAATCTGGCTGCATTATTCTCATTGCAGAACCCAAGACTTCAAACCTGGATAAAACAGGCCGCCAACTACTGCAGATGCAGAGGTGGACTTTACATCTGAGTAAGGACTGGATATCTTCCAAGTGCACATAGACCAAAACACAGAACAGAAAACAGCTGGAAATCTTTGAGCTGGAAACAGTTCTTGGTACCAAAAGAATCTGACCCCTCAGATTTACAACAAATGTATTTTTTTTTAGTCTTAGTGACTGAATACAGATATGGGTATAAGATGGAAATGTTTAAGAACACTGTATTTACTTGTTAATTCTAATGGTGCTGCATGGGATATGTGGAAAACTGTTGTAGGCTATTACTGTAGCTAATCTTCAGTCTGTTGATTCAGATAACCTGTTACTTTACTTCACTGCCAGTCTTCTTTAGAGGTGAAGGCCGTGGTGACTGCACAGACTTTATTTTCTTTATTTTTTTAAAATTAATATTTCTATGACAACTTCTGAGATTGAAAGTGCGTGTATAGTACCGTGAGCCACTTTGGGGACAGGAACAAATGAGGAGATAATAAGAGAAGTGAGCCCGGGGAAAAAGTCAAAACAGTGAGTGTGTTCTAATTTATCCTTAGCTCAGCAGTTCCTGCTTTGTGATAAATGTCAACATGTAGGGATTTGTACTGTAATAAGCACAAGCACACACAGAGGCATTCACATGAATAGAAACTTATATTGTGCAAGTAAACCGAGTACACATTTATATACATTTTAAGCCCTTGAGGGTTTATTAATTGCTGATACCAAAGAATTGTATTAAGTTTGAAAGCTGAAGGTAACTATTTTACAAATGAGACTTCTCATGAAAACTGGTAGTGTGATATACATTTCATTTTAACAATTTCATTCAGCTTAATTACCCCCAACTATGTACGCTTCCACAAGCTCTACATAATAGATTGCATCGCACAAGACTGTACCGTGTACCCTGTTGTATTTCATTGTAATGTATCTTGTATGGCACCAGACCAAAGTGAGATCTCAATCATTCACACAAAACAATTTTATTGTTATTGTTGCTGACATCTCCGTGTTGACACATTGTCAGCGGGAAGAGAGAGAGAGAGAGAGCTTTGGCAGCTCTGTTGCATGTGGAAAGAAAAGATCTACTGGACGTGGCTCAGTCGGCTCAGCACAAGGAACTGACCAATTATTTCTGAAATGGCAGGGGAGTTTTCGAAATGTGAGAATATTTCCCCGGATATATACCGCAGACAGCAAATAAATGACAAGCACATAAACAAGACGTTCGAGTGATGACTTTTTCCCCTTCCTTTTCCCTACACGCACACGCACACACACACGCACACACACAGATGCATACACACACACATGCAGCACAATGGACAGAATACTGTTTCTGATATCAAAATTATTGACTCAAAAGCTCTGACCGCTCAGTAAACGCATTCAGCATGTGTGTGTGCTTGCACCTCTCTGTGTGTTTCAGGATGTTTGTTTGTGTGTGCTCACAAATTCCGTTCACTTGAAGCCGTGATTCAAAGGTTGGCTTGTGTATCATAAACCTGTGCTGTTTGACATTTGATTAAATAGCATTACTGCCAATCAGCAGAGCGAGATGCTGAGCGTTGGGTCACACAGGCTGTGGATTCCTCCCCTTACTGCTGACAGGCTGCCCAAATAAAAATGTTTACAAGTCTGTGTCTGCAGTTTATGTCCACAATCAACTGGTTATACATGATATGATGTGCCATGACCAACACATTTTTCCTATATGCCAATCATATGTAGGTTTGTTCTCAAAGGGTTACACTCCTCATAAGGCTAGTGAATTAGCAGTTCTACAGACAATATCACATTTGGTGTACTGTTTAAAAACATTCTGATTACATACCAGGACTACTGATTAACCGAATCACCCCATCCCTTGTATTTCACACTGAGGCTTGTCAATTCAGAAATCATGCTGCTGTGTTTTGGAATTTTGCAGATGTTTTACCAATAGTCCAGGCAGCCACTGGTTTCCATTCAGCTTTGTCTGGTATAAAAATGGCTACAAAGTAATGCAGCACAGACTTTATAGATAAACAATAATCTTTGTTTAACATATAAGATAGAATCAAAGTATATACATAAAAACAGAACAAGGTATGATACAGTAAAATACCTACATTTACACATACACACACCAACATATATATTAAGAAATTCCCCACCCTGCAGCTGTTAGAGCAACAATTTCAAAAATATGAATGTAAAAAGGAAGTTATGTTACAGAAACATGCTACACAAAACACATGACCTCACAAAAACAGACAAGAGGAGAGGACGGTTGGCCAGAAGTGCAGCTGTACCCACAGAAGTATGTGCATTAAACCTGGTGACTCTCAGAACATGTGGAGTGGAAAGCAAAACCATTTTGTTAAAGTGGCTCCCTTCTGTATTTGACAGGCCAAACATTATTAAACACATTTTTACATTCTCAAATGACTGTTTATCCAATATTTAACTAAGCTTCTTAGCCAACTGTTCCAGACATAGATTATCCTACTTTCCCTTAACTATTGACAATCTGATCAAAACACAAAGTCAAATATCAGATCCCCCCACCAAACCACCCACCCACCAAAAAAAAAAAAAACAGTATTTATTTGTCTTCGGGTCAAGCTTCTTCCACAATAAAAGGTTGACCCATGACCCTTCTCTCCATTAATCAATGTAGAGATGAATAAATAAGTGGGATATCTGGCAGCTGGCCTTCCAACAAGCTGTCTACAACTGTCCAAACTACTTCAGAGTCATTTGCTAAGGGGAGGACTATAGATCAGCTAAATGGAGTTTGAAACCTAAAGAGTGACCAGGGGATTGGAGAGGAGAAGAGAGGATGATAGCACGGCAATCTGCTGCTGGTGTGGGGGGTCTCACTGGAGAAGGGAGACACAGAGAGAGGAGAGAGGACATGAGCGAGTGGGAGATGAGAGAGAGTGAGAGAGAGAGAGGGTACTGGAATATTTTAAAGGGGAGATGAAGGATGGGTGGGAGGTTAGAATAGAAGAGGATAGGATGTGTAACAAGAAATCAGACAGAGATGCTGGATAATCTGTTGCTGTGGGTGGTCTGGGAGGGCCAACAGGCAGAGAAGAGAGACAGGGTGATAGAAAAGACTTTAAGAGACAAGCGAAGAGGAGGGGAAGGTTATATGATGGTGCACTCCAAGGTGAGGAATTGGTAAAAGTGAGAGGAAAGTAAGATGGGGCTTAAAAAGGGGACTTGAAATGGAAAAAAGTGAGTGTATTTGACTTGGAGATGTGCCTTGACTTGACCACTCATCAGGATGTTGTAACAGAAGTTGTAGTAGAGTTAGAGTAGTCAGATTTGGCTGGGGGAGGTGACAGTCCATTAAAACATATTTTAAAATTTACCATATACATTATATTAAATGCCAATGGGCAGCATGGTAACTCAGTGGTTAGCACTGATGCCAAGGACCCGTGTAAAATCAGTATATGGAGGGAAAGATGGATTCATGGACAGAAGAAGGACAGAAACTGAAGAGAGGGACTGACAGAGGAGAGGGAAAAAGGGAGTGATCTACTCTTTCCATTATTGATTATGATCTGAGCCCACCAGAGGCACCAGATGTTAACCAGGCAGTTTAAGTTTCCGTTGGCCTGTTTAAAGCTGCCAAAACTAATCTGCCTCTCTCATCTTGCTTGTAATTTGCCCTCCGCTCTGCTACAAAGACTCAATTGCTGTTTTTGTTATTAACATTTTATTTCTTTAGAGGGTACTCCAGCAATTTATTGTAATTCCACACGATTTGCAAGAGACATTTTTAAAGGCGTAATGGTCAAAATTGAAGCAGCATATGTGACCCAACAGCATTATGTCATGAGACTTCCCCGCAACTCCATGCCCCAGCTTGTAAGGCAGGATTTCTGTTAGAAATTTGTAGTTTCCTAACCAAAACTGAGATTGTGTCAAACTTTTGCAGCCATAGAAGAAATTATCAGTTGTTCTCACAGGTTGGGTAGTACTCCCTACCATGAGTAAACTGAACTTCATGTGTAAAATTTGTGGATTGCCCCTTTAATGTCTGGCCACCATTCTACCCATTTTTAAAAGCGGTGTATTTTCAATCTCTCTTTCTCTCCCAGTCTGTCTTTGTGTCCCGCTATCTGCCACCCACCATTATTGCGAATGAGCAAATTGATATAGGGCTAATGACATCTGGGATACAGTGATGCTCTGCACATCATAACCGACAGAACCGTGAAGAAAAGGGAAAAAACATGTTTGCGTGTGGTAATATGTGTGTTCCTGTACACATTTCTTTTTGTGCTCTCTTGATGTTGTACCAACAGTGGGCTTTTGTTTAAGAGTGTGTGTGTGTGTGTCTGTGTGTGTACTCTGTATTTCTCAGGTTGTATCTGTGGGACACATCAGAAGCGTCCTGCTGACCTGATCCTGAACAAATGAAATAGTAACGCTTCGGATTGGAAACAAGAGAAGCCACATAATTCTATTTGAAAAGAAAATCAATTCAATACCAAAACACAAGTCACCCATCTACCACACTATGTCTCCACTATGGCTGAAAATGAAGTCATTGTCCCGGTATGTTTGTTGGTGTTATTGTTGTTGCTGTTGTTGCTTTACAATATTTTAAACACATCTTTTACAGGGAGACTGGCTCATGTCTCTCTTTGATTTCAGTCAGCTTGCTTTCTCTCAGCCAGAGCTATGCCACGTGGTTAAAACGATAACAATGGCAGTGCTGATAAGTATGAAAGTGATCAGGGTAATCCAGGATGTAGAAAGTGAAGGAAAATGTTTTCATTGACCTCCCGATTTCTTCTGCACAATATCGACACCATCATACTGCCTGCACTGGCCCTGAATATGCCACTGAACCTCAACCATTCATGCAGAATAGTAGTGCATTAACATAATTATTGTGATGAACTTCACTTTATAGAAAACTATTCAATTCCTGACCTCTAGCCTGTTTATAGACCACGCAGGAAAACAAAATGTGGAGTCAATTGGCCGTAGTTAACTTAACAATGACCATTGTATTAGTGTTCCTTTAAAAGTTACCTGCAGAAGCCTACATTGGTGCACAAAGTTATACACAGACACATTCAAGTTACATACTTACATGCTGGCAAAATAAATAAATAAATTCAAGTTCTGTTTAACTTTATTCACTGCATTTCAGTTCAGCACATTGTTCTTCGCTGGAATAAAAGTAAATGCCATCCGTAAGTGTCTGGAAAGCCACACAGTATTTTGTTCTGGTACTACAGCAAATACATTTGAACTCAAACAAAATTAATAATTAAAAAAAAAGTATTTAAAGTCCTGACTTGCTGCTTTAAAGTATGTTTGACAGTGTTCACATTCATATTTGTGTGATACTTATCACTCATCAATTTTTGGACAGGGCAGCAGGACAATTAAAGGGCTGCATTTCATGCGCTACTCAATGTCGTCTCAATATGGATGTGAACAACCTCCTATTAAAGATCAAAGTCAGCGCTTTAACCTCGTGGAAGTGTTTCATATTAGATCCAATGTGTCAGGGTGTTAATGTCCAAATACTTACAGAGAGCACTATAAATTAGGACAAAAGACACACATAACCGCACACACAACCATACAACTCTCACACACTTAATCAGCGAAGAGAGACGGATTATTTTTTAAATTTCACCTCACTCTTCTCTCGCTTCTCTCACTCTATTGATTTCCTGACAGAGGGATGAGAGAGGAGCATGCGACCTATTAAAGACCGGTACCTGGTGTCTTAAAGGTTAACTAATCAACAGTAATGGAAAAGAGTGAGACACTTTTACCTCACCCACACACACACAAACCCATTTGCTTCATGCTTAACTTATCATACAATAATGTTACACTCCCAGCGTGTCTGTCTGTGTTTGTGTGCGAGGAGGATTTATACAGCCAAACTAAAATGAAAATGGCCTTTTTTTCGTGTCTTGAATTTGCAAAACCACATGTAAGGTGAATCAAAGGTAGGAAAACAATGTGCATGTGTGTGTGCATGTGGATTTCTTTGTATGACTGTGTATGCAAGTGCAAGTATGTATGTTGCATTGGACGCTTAAGTGGTATTAAATCACATTTAGTTTTGCATAGTGCAGATGTAATGTCCAGGCGATGTTTAAATGTCGCAGCATTGATAAGCTGTGACTGGACCCAGTCAACTGTTAAGATTTTGATGTCGCATTATAGAGTGTTTAGTTCTGCATTAATGGGCTGCTGCACAGGAGAATGTTACATTTACATCAGTCAATGTGTATCTCATGTAGGACATGGAGGAGATTTTTTTTCATGCATCCATGTATTTTCTCAATAGATTTTTTTTTTTTTTTTTTTTGGAATGAATGTATTTCTTTATGATAAATATGTTACATTATGTTCTGGATTAAAAGAGGAGTAATACATATTTTGATAAGGATCTACTCCAAACAACATATTAAGTGTTTCAAGAACATTTATTATGTGAAGTTCCTCACCATAATCCTCTGTCCACTCTGTAGGGTTTACATATCCAGTGATTAACCATATCTTCCTTCAGTTGAGCTCCAAACTTATGATATTTATAGTTACTGTACATATGTGTCTGTGTTTCTTTGCCGGGATGCTGTAATACAAGCCCACCATATACCCAGCAATTTTATTTCCTGATTTTGAGCAGCACAGTTGCAATACTTAAAGCAACCAGGAGGTGGCAGCTCTTATACTGTTTCCACAAGCTCCTGAACTAACTATTGAGGAGGCTTACGCCATCAGTAGCATTACTTTAACTCTTAAATGTATATCTATCTATGTATATACATACATACATATATACATATATATATATATATATATATATATATATATATATATGCTATATATATATATATATATATAACATTTTTGAGGTCAGTGAATCTTTACTGTAAAATATGTAAATTCATTTCTTAATTCTAACTGTCATTAATTCCACCATTTCCATTTTTAATGTTTTACTTCCAGAGAAAAAAAAAAAGCTAAAATATGTATAGTCTCAGCTCAAATTCTCTCTTGACATTCTTTTCTAAGTGACTGACCCAAGTTTCAAACTGCCGCACAAGCACCACCATCATCATATTCTGAATTGTTCTGCAACGACCGACTCGCAGGCACATAAAGGAACAATCAGCCACTACCACGTCCAAATACCTGTTTTAGTTACGTTGTAGGAATAGAGAACCTTCCCAGGGGGTGTTTTGTGTCCATTTAGTCCCCCTTCTTCCTCTCTGAGAGGTCACACGCCCACACGGCCAGTTTACATTTCCTCTGTCACAAAAGTAATACACTGCAATTTCCCTGCACGAAATACCCCCTCTGGTCACCACCAACAGAATGACCTTTTCTTTCTCTCCGTCTCTCTCTCTCTCTCTCTCTTCTTTTTTTCTCCCTCGTGTGGTTTAAACACTGACAATCCATCTTCAAATAAATATACACACTTATAGGTTTTTTTTCTTTTTTAACCCCCCCCCCCCAAAAAAAAAAAATCCCCTCTATCCATACAGGAATGGAGGATAATCGTCCTGAAAGAAACATTAAGGGGATAGAAACAGAAGCAGAAGAGTGTGCATCTAGAAAGAAAAACAGGAGAAATTCATCGCTGGCCTGCAGCAGCAGTATGGACAGGCAACAGGAGCTATTCCCCCCTGACTTCACCCTCTCCTTTCCACACTTCTCCTCTCCTCCCACCTTTTCAACCCTTTTCCTCTATTTTCCCCAGGGTGCTTCCTTCCCTTTCCATAACCCTCTCCCCGCCTCTCCTACTCTTTTTTCACTCAAGTCTCCCACTTGTTTTTCCTCTCTCCTTTCCTCTGTTCTTCACTTTACTCTTCTTCTCTTCAACCTGTCTCTCTTTCTCTGTGCTCCATCCCTCTGTAGATTTCTTGACTTTTCTTTAGTTATTCACCACTTTTGCTTTCTCCTCTATTTTCCCTCCTCTGCGTCTGGTGACCATTCGTTATTTTACCTTTCTCCCTATCTGGTCTTTTTCTTTTCTCTTACTTCATACACACACACACACAGAGAGAGAGAGAGAGAGAGCACTGTTCCTTCTCTTTCCCTCTCTCAGACTAACACAGGGTCTTTCCGGCCCACTGCCTCTCCTGTTCAAATGTAACAATGCTCAGCGTGATTTGATGATGGCCTCAGTTCACTGGCCTGTGTGTGTGTGTGTGTGTGTGTGTGTGTGTGTGTGTGTGTGTGTGTGTGTGTGTGTGTGTGTGTGTGTGTGTGTGTGTGTGTGTGTGTGTGTGTGTGTGTGTGTGAGTGTGTTTACTGTATGCGTGTTTGGTGTGTGTATATCCAAACCCCACCACTTTATGGTGTCTATGTGAATTAGAAAGCAAAATACTTAGGTGAAATATTATTTATAAAATAATTAACAAAATCATATAAAATTAAGTGTAGGTGTAAGTAAATACAGCATAACTTTATTCTATAAGCACTTTTTCCTGTTTAGCCTAGCTTAAAGAAATTATTTGTCATGTTTCTCATTTTCTTCTTATTTCAGCTGTTCAGTTCATCAGTTTTTCCCCTGCCCTTTTTTTAATCTGTATCCTGTATCTTTTTACCATTACAATGTATATTGTCATGTCCAAACCTGCTGTACATTTTCAGATTCTTTCTCTTATAGTTTGTTCAGTAATTATTTCTGTTTATCTCGTATTTCAATCTCAGTCTATCTTTTCTCTGTCAGTATGTCTAGTTTCTTTTCATCAAATATGCTTTTATGGCATATTTATCCATATTTCTTTTCATAAACTTGGATCATTTTTCTTTCCTCTATCCCTGTTCTCTTGAAAAGTAACTAAACACACTATCTCCCTCTACATGCCCAAAAATGCTGCCTTCATGTGACATACATTTATTAATCCTCTCCAGATCTGTCACTACACACCCCTCACATGTCCATGTGTGTTTATCCGACCATCGTTATGTTTTTGGATTTTTGCACACATACAGTATATGTCTGCGTAGACGTGTGTCAGTAAACAGTGCAATGTTGTTACTTTAGCACCTCCCACAACCAACCACAAGTCAGTGCAACAGTAAATAAATACATAGATAAAAATCAGCTTCAACAAACTTCCTACATGAGTGCAACTTGCATCAAGGGAGACAGAAAGTTAACTTTGATAATAGCGTTGTGTGTATATGTGTTTGTTTGCATGCGTGCGTGTGTGTGTGTGTGTGTGTGTGTGTGTGTGTGTGTGTGTGTGTGTGTGTGTGTGTGTGTGTGTTTGTGCAGGTGTTGGCTCCACTCTCTATGCAAGCACAGGCATTAAAACACATCAGGAGGCGGGGGGATATTGACCAGGCTGTGTCTCCCTCACACTTGTGTTTGGTCGGCAGGCAATCTACCAACCGTCAATCACGGAGAGGCGACCCAAGTTGGGAACCATCAAACGGCCTGACTTCTGGTGTCAGTGCTGAGGGGGATCTCTTTCAGCGTGACACGCCATCAGCAGCAAATCTAAAGAGGGCTCCTTTGTCAGAGAAGGGAAACACACAAGGATACATGCATACACTGTGCACACACCTACATGTTTTATTTCAGCTTGATAGAATATTTACATTCAAATGTATCGGTTTTTTTTTTCTGTTAATAATAGTTTGTGCATGAGAATTGTAATAGAGGACACATTCAGTTTCTACAGAGGATCTATTTTTGTTTAATTTCTTTGAATGATTTCGACAACATTTTCTTCACATGTAAGTTTTTATAATTTCTATTGTGTTGTTTTTTTTTTTGTCGTGTAAAATGACAACATTATAGCATTTGTATGGAGTTTTATAATATTTTAAATATTTTAAATATAAAAATGAATATTTCACCCAACACCACACCAATTAAATAATGGTAATCTATAAATTAGATTAAAAATCAAACTTCTACTTTCCTCTTGCCTGTGTTCTTAGATTGGTTTGAATGAGACAATAATAGAGCATCGATGGCCTCCGGGGCTTATAATCATTTGAAATCGATTGATAGAAAATTACTTTTCCACTGGTAATAAAGCTTCACACTTTCCTTAACCTTTGAACTCTTGCCACTGTTGCCCCTGGGTCTTCAGCAACCATGGATGGTAAAGTCCAACATGACATTCAGACACCTTTAAATGCACTCAAGCTTTGAATACAATTAAAGGTTTACTCTGTTGTTTTCCGTGAGAGTGACTAATTCAAAACCTCATGGGAGTAAATTAAGTCCTTAATGAAAAATTTAAAAAATGCTATTGTTGACAATGAAACAGATTCTGTTCTTTCAACATGATGAAACCTTAAGAGTATATTACACCACACAGTTTGGCAGAAGGAGCATATTTGTCTGTATAAACTCTTTCCGTGTTTATGAGTTATTAACTACCTTTAACACCACGGCCTCATATGAATTCCTAAGGCATTACCACTCTCAAGTCCTTATACCAAAGTCATCTGGATACTTAAACACTGCTCCCAAATTAACTAACAACATGTCTTGTTAGCATAAAGTATTACTTAAGCAAAGCATATTGATCCTAATTTAAATGTACAACAATATGCATATTGATTATCTGAAAACCATTAACACAACGATTGAACGAGCAGAGGCATATCTTATTGTTAATTATTTCTTAGACATAGATAGTAGGATGGGACAGACAGTAAAGTGATTTACCTTAATAATTACACAAGGGAGATAAATGAATATTGTTTATGATGCATGATGCAGTGTGTTCTTGGCGAGTCCTTGTGGGTGATTTGTCATTTGCTGTTTGTTCATACCAGGGAATAAACAGAGGAGGAGAGAGGGAGGAAGAAAGATTGCATTTCTAAGTTACAGTAACATAAGTACTGTGGACCACCATTGTTGAAAAGTGTCCTCAGTGAGGCCAAAAAGTGATTCACAGCTGCCATGAATCTCACACTTATCTCTTAAAACACATATTTGTTCCTTGTCTTAAAGTCTCTTTCTGTCACAAATATTAAGGATTAAAATTTGGCAAAATTAAGATACTGTAAATATATTAAGCAACAATCTCACAATACCAAAGAATAGCAGGAGGAATGCTGTATACCGCAGTAAATGAGTAAGCCTCCATCAGGAGTAAATGTTGACAGAATGAGACATCGTACTTTTGAGCCATGAAATTACAGGCTGGTAAGCCCAAGGCAGTCGCCAGGTGTGACTGATGCGATCGGGGCCTGCTTGGACAAATGCAGTAGTGCACACCAACATTCCTACTTGTCAGTCATGTTAGAGATCTCCAGGATATAACTCATCACCAGCACCAAAGATGAGTGATGAAGTTAATTGATGTATACTGTATGTGAACATTCCCTCCAAGTCTTCAACTATACAGAAAATTAACCTCATGGGCTACTTTCTTAGTTCCTCAAAGCAAAGAAATGAATAGACAAAAAGTTGCAAAAAGGTGAGGATAATGGCCATATTATCTATTAATGTGTCAATGGTCACATTTAAATTCATGGAAGTAGGAACTATTGCGGACTTTACTTTTACTTACTGCTTACTACTGATTTTTCTGTTGATGCACTACAGACACATGACTGGGGACTTCTATAATGGCTGCAACTGTAATCCTTGTGGGCGCACACTGGTTTAGCCTTTGACATAGATTTATGTACTTTTAATGGCTTGGCCTCTGTGCTACACTGACAATTACAGAGGGAAGTGGATATAGTGTATTAGAAAGATCGTAACCCTCAAAGAAAGGATAATAACATTTCTATTTTCCTTACCTTTCTTTCTAATGATGTAATTGTTGGGAGCATGCCTGATCTTACAAAATCTGATTCTTGGTAATTACAACCTAATTCCATTAAGCAAGTTTTGTTTTAAGCTTTCTAACATGTTTGAACAGGGGTGGTCTCTGTGGAGAGATAATCCTGCTGTTCTCTACTGTAATGTAACAGTTAGAGAGAATCAAAGCTGCTGTGTGGGGGCCTTTAAACTTCTCTCTCCCTGGTCCCCACAGCTGTCGTTGTGGCACAAAGATTTATATCTCCGTCTTGCCCATGAACCACTGTTGCCCTTACTTACAATACCACTGTCTGTGCCTGTGTAGCGTATGCCCATGAGTGTTTGAGAATGAATGTATACAGGTATGTGAATGCTTGTAACTCTGCTGGGGGTCCCATATTGGAACAGTTAAACTTTTGATTTGGTAAACACTGAACTGTGATCTAACAATCTACAGCTCTCCTCTGTTGGGACATTTTATTCCCTGGAAAAAAAAAAAAAAAGTCATAGATAGTTTGAAAATTACCAACCAAATTAGGATGCCCTTTTTAAAGTGCATGTACGCACAGGTTTGTCAAATAAATATGAGTCATACTGCCCAGTCAACTCAGAAAGCTTTGTGATGATGAAATGAACATCTGTGAAAATTTGCAAATCAGCTTTTTACACATCAAGAGAAAGAGGACAAAGACTCACCTATATTCTGTAGTTTTGATGTGACACAGATGGTGGAATTTGTGGTATGTATAGCAATCATTTCAAGAAATGTTATAGCATATATGGATATATTTCACAACTGAAATTATTGCCAATTGGTGTTAAAATATAAGTACCACCAATAACGCCTGCTTTCCTTGACTGCAATCTGTGTTCAAACTTGGCTATCATCCTCCTCACTGGAAGGGAAAACAAAGGCCCCTGTAGTGCGCTCGCCAAACGCCAGCCACAATTAGAGTCATCTCCTCTCCGAGCTTCTGTGACACTCTCCTGATGGCGATAATATGCTGTCCTCATAAATATGATGGGCTCTTAAAGGACCCACAGGACGCTGCTTAAATCCATCTGAAATATGCATAATGTTCCTCCTATCTCCTACAGAGAGAAGTGAGAGAGGAGAGTCATGTCCTACAGAGCCTACTGTAACATCGTGCCACTAGCTCATTTAGGCTCACGTACAGCGACGAGTTTGTACATCAAGCATTATGGAAGTACTTTGGAAATGCTTTAGCTACATTTTTTTTTTAAATATTAAATACAAAAAAGAACAGTATGTTTCTCTTTTTATTGTACTATTTATTGTAGGTTGACATTGTAGCTAAACGTTTTATAATATTTATCCTTTTAAACTATTATTCTGGGTGAATCATCATCAGTGACTTAATAAGAAAAAACCAAAATCGAGCTGGGCAAGAAGGTTTGATAATAGAGCTCAGTGATTAGTTAGTTAGCTTTCTTAAAACAGGAAACATTCAGAAAAGAAATATCAACAGTACATCCATTACTTAAAATCATCAGTCTTGTTTCTTTAAATAAGTTGCATAAACTCTGACATACAAACAACTCAGCCAATCAAACTCACCTCCATCATTCCCAATAATTAGAAAGTGAATAAAGTTACACTGCTCATCAAAGCAGAAGGAATGCACTCTCATAGAGCCCAAGCTATCGAGGAATGACATTGCGAGAGAAAATATTGAGCTTTAAACGGTAGCTTTTAAAAGGTAAATGGAGTCAAAATGCTTCAACCAATAAATCTGCCCCCAGAGACAAGAGGGAATGCGTAGCAGGCAGAATAATGCATGTGGGTAAGGGGGTAATGAATTGGAAGGGATGCAGAAAATGTGCAGTGCTGAGTATAGCCCTTTGAAATGGATGGGGAGTTCTCAGAAAAGACTGCTCAGATGCCCTCTGAAGCATCTTCATCCAAGGAAGATGACTATCCCCCAGCTGATTCTGATGTCATGACTCCCTTTATGGTCATGCTGGACATGTAGATTGGTTTATATCATTCTGAAGCAAGACTGTATTGTTGGGCTAAACATTTTCTGGAATGAGTGGTGTGAAAGAGGCCCACTGTACAGCCATCTGTCCCACAGTGGGAGCTGTCTGCTGTGCTCAGGATTCTCTCATTTGGACCCATTGATGGGATTTTCCTTAAATTGCAGCCTTCTAAGCCAAAATTGTTCTTGGTACTGACTTTGGCAAAGTGAGTCAGGGATTTGTGTTTTCTGCCAGTCCACTTGAGCTGTTTGTTCATTTGAGAGGACTGAAGTGATGCTACATTTTTACTGAACCTGTCATTTGGAGCCAAAAACCTCAAATGGTCTGCTTGAGGTTCAGAATGGTAGAGCTTAATGCCTTCCTCCCTTTTTCATCTCGCAAGGACAAAAAAGAGAGAAACTGTATTGTTTGCCTCCTGTGCATGGTTGAGCTTGGTGGAATGCACAGCATCATTGTGATCCTCACAGCATCTGTTCTACTATTGTCGTGACAATGTCAAGCCCCTGTAACAGTTGCTCACTCTTTGGCCAAAGCAAAACATTTCAAATCTGTGAATTGGAAGGCTGCTGACTACACCAGGGGTGTTGTTGCTTTGAGGGCTTTGTTCAGAGAAACTAGTTTTCGGTGCAGTGTTGTTCTTCAACTTTGTTTATCTGCTTCCTGTTGGATATTTCAAAATTCTTTAAAGGTGAGCTCTCTATTTAGTTCAGGCACTGTAAACCTTTTGAAGAATTCTGAACCTCTGTTAACCACTTTTTTTGTTTCCCCAACAGGTCAGATGTGGAGGTTTTCCCCAGCCCGCATACAATCTCCAAGGGACTGTCTATTGAAGTGTGATGCCTCCTGACCATTCTGGGACTGCATTTTTTCTTAAGGTTCAGTTGGTTAGGCCCTTGGTGCATGCCAACAAGTCCTCCAACTTACAAGAGCATATAGGTCCCTACCCTTGGATATGATTCCTTGAAGCGTACCAGCGGGAGGCGTACTGGACCTAATAAACACTCGGTTAGTGTGGAATGGTCAGGGTGTGGTTGGGTTTAGGCAAAAAGCTACTTGGTTAGGTTTGGGTAAAGATAAAGGTTTGGGTTAAAATAAATACATCCTTTAGGTTGCAGGACCTTCATTGTCATTGTTAAAGTAATAAATGCAGTTAAAGTTGTACAAAGGTTATGGATAAGAAAGAACAATGACTTTTAGTTTCAGACAGGAAATGAATAGCGCTCTCCAGTGTGAAAGTCCTAAGGCATTACACAGATGACCCATGGGCTCATTTTTTACAAGAAGACAGTCTGAATGCTGGGGTATGCTGAGGATCTAAAGGCCACTGTCAAACTCATGCTTAGAGAACCTAAAATTATGTTAGTAGACACCCCAACCCATTCACAACCACCATTGTTGTGGTAGGTAGGTGATGTGGACGGATGCTGCATGCTTTCTACAATCAAAGTTCAGTTCGGTTGTGTGGCTAATGGCTTTTACCCTCCCATCCTCACTGAGTTAGTGTTATTTTGCATAACTGTCAGTATATGGTTCCATCAACACACAAAAAAGCACACAACCATGGCAGCACATTTGGTATAGAATAAATTAAAGAAAAAAAAAAGAATTCATAATTCTACATGCCAGCAATGAAATGCTATGTTTGCTTACATTTTTATTTCATTTTTTTTTTATTTTCACATCTTTTCTTATTTTCTGCATGGCTTTCTTATCACTGATAAGTGAAGACTATCTGTGTTTCCCTTTTTCTTTCTTATGAGCTGCTGAGAAAGGATGATATATCCTTAAATTTCAAGGAGCGCATAGGTCTGACAAGCACTTGTAGTGGATTGCATTCTCTCCTGAGGCCCTCTGAACTTCTCTCTCAGTCAACTGATGAAATATTTAGCATTACAATAGCAGCCTCTTTAAGGGAGGAGGGTGTCACTGACTTAGATCCATTGTTGTGTTCCTGTTATTGTGTGTTTTGGATGTTAATCAGTGATATTTTAAACAACTGTTGTAAAAGTTATTTTGTTATCATCGATATGAGATTAGCAAGAATCAAGTATACCTTAGTATGCCCTTGGAAACTTGGCATGGCAATATAAGCAATGCTGTGATGAAGTCTTCAAGAAGGGCTCAATTGCAAGATGTGTAAAAATCCTGCTCTCAGCTGCAAATATGTAAAGGTTGTCATTGTAATAACATTTTTTTGACAAACAACAGCATGGATTTCCTTGGCAGAATACAATCCAAAAGTGACTTTGGGATTTAAACTCAGCTTTTATTTCATTTTTTTCATTCAATGTTGAAAAGTAGATGGAATTGGGGACAGTGCAAGGTGTTGTATTCAATATATGGGCTTTCATGTGATAAATTGAACGTTATTCATATATGAGTGCACACTGTTTTTTGGTTATTCTGGAGAGAAGTTGCCTCTTGCTGCTCAGGGACCCTTTTCCTTTTAACTGAGAAGCGGTTTAGGAGAGGAGAGGGGGTGGGTTGGTGGCTGGGTGGGGAATCTCTACAGACCTTGATACAATTACTGTGCCTTCCCCTCTCCTTCCGCACCACTTCTGGCCACGCTCTTACCGCGCCGCTGGGAATAGAAAGGCCCAGCTATCTGGCAGAAGATTTGGTCAGTCAGGCATCAAATGCAGGGCCCTCTTCTCACACTCTGTGCCGGGGGTGGGCACGCCGGGGGACCTGCATTGTGCATTTTCACACACTTCTCTCAGAGGGGCTGCAGGAATCCTTAGCCTTCAGAAGGAAAAGTGGGTAGAGAGAGAGAGCAAGAGAGGCAGGGAAACACAGACGGAGGGAGAGCGATGGGGTGAACGAGGGAAAGAGATGGAGCAAGAGTGAGAAAGATTGAGGGAGGGAGAAGGAGAGAAGGGAGTAAAATAGGTCCAGAGGCTAGACAAAAAGCATCAAGGCTGCAGGAAACCTCAAGGAGATAAACAACAGTTCATCGGACACTGGAAGGGTTCTTTCTTTCTGTCTTTCTGTCTGTTTTTCTGTCGATCTGTCTACCCCGCCCCACCACCACTTCTCTTCGGAAGGTAAAGAAGGCTTTATTCAGGGGTTTTGAGTGTTGACCCTTTGTGGGTGTGTGACAGTAATGGCTGTGGGCTAAAGGGCTCAAGGTCACGGTGGAGCAGGAAAATGTATTTCTATTCATTTTTTCAGGGCACTATACTTGTTCGCAGACTAATGTCACACAAGCACTTTTTTTTTGGGGGGGGGGGCAAAAGGAAGGTGTATTGGAAAGGTCTAAACCCTCAAGCAACAAATCTCCATCATCAGCCCAGGAGACCCTCTCATTTCCCTTAACTATCGCAACAAAAAATGTGATTGTTTCTCAGATCAGCTCAAACTTTTTTGATACGTAGGGCAAAAGGCCAATACATATTATTTGTTTGTGGGCACTAGAGCAAAAAAGAACAGAGGACATCATATCACCAATACGCATATATATATATATATATATATATTAAATTGACCCCACATTGGTACTTAGATATCATTTAGTTGCATCATTGCAGCAACTTGCATTTATGGTTTTATGTCCAATACCAAAGCAGTATGCTATATTATAAAAATAAAATTAAACGTGTTGAAAATACATTGTTACCTCAAGAAAAAAAATTAAAAAGAGTCCAATTAAAGATCTTTCACAGACTTTTCTCCTCCCAGAAGTCTTTCGACTGACAGGACAAAGCTAACTAGTACAACACTCTTTAAGTGGTAATTTATCTATAGAATAAAACAATGCAATACCACTTTTGAGTTGTCATGCTTCCCAGCATTTGGCATCGGCACGTTAATGTGAAGAAGAATGTTCCCTTTATCATTTTGGCAAAACACATGTTGAGGGCATTGTATACCTTAATGAAAGAAGTTAAAGATAAGGAAATGACTTGACACCTTGTCTAACCTGCTGCGTATGTGTATATGTGTGTAGTGGGGGTGTACAGTAGTGTGGCGATAGGTCTGGCAATGCTAGACAAGGAGGTGGTCTGCATCTCTGTGTAGGTGGACAAAGGAATAATGGGTCCTGAAATGAATTAATGTTACACAGATATACCTTACTTTCCAGCTGTCCATTATCAAATAATGCAGTGTCACTGTCACACATAATTGTTCTGCCATTTGTTGCAGACATATAACGTTGTGTAAAAAGTTATATGTAGTATGTTTTCTGAGAACTTTCCCAAGCAATGGAAGACAAAAACCATAAATCCATGCACTTTTTTGGTTTAGTTTCTGCAACATTGGGTTTTTTTTTCATCTAAATGTAACATATTTGATTGTAACTATTCAAAATATGTCCATTAGATTCCTGCGGCCTTCACATGGATTTGACAAAGCTGCATCTACAGTTATCTACAGTGATAATAGGATTTCCACAAGAATTTGGCAATTCACATTCCAACGGGAGGTAATTGCCTTCTTCTTTGCCTCAAAAAGTTGTCCTTGTATCAGCACATAAAAAAAAACACCCTCAATATCATTCATACTGGATAAATCTCAGTTACTAACATGCACATCTTTAAAGGGATTATAAAGTCAAACGAAAGACCCCTCTTCTAAAGGCGGGTATTGTATGAATATAATTATTGTTGTGCATCTCTGTGAAAAAGGGAGAGAGACTTCTCAGCCATCTTTATTGCAGTGTTAAGGCCCAGGTAATGCCTCAGAATAATGCATGATAAGGCAAACATAGGCACTCCTTTCAAAATATTCAAATGTGATCGGCGGAGTGGAAAATAAAGGAACGTGGATGGGTGGAATGACTTCCCTCTTCTCCATACTCCTTCATAATATTCATATCACCGCTCATTTTCTCTTTTATTTTGTTTTTCAAAGTGACCCTGACACAGAAGGAACACACACTCTGATGTTTTAAGGGAAACTTATGTTGGTAATGGATGAGCACCATTGAAATTGTATCATCTGTAGTCATTTTTATCTGCCGGTGACCAGTCATAACCAACTTTGTTAAACTCTTTTATACATATGTATATATATATATACATATATATATAATTCACAAGTGTGTTTAGACAGGAAGTGAAGCAAAATTTATGATGTGCTATTCATGTGAATTTGATCATTTGTAGAGTCTGTGTTTATTTACCCCAAACAGCCAAACTACCTACTGTATACAATGTAAAATCACCTACTGATCAACGTATACACAAACTGTGTATGAGTTTGTGTGGCAGCTCTGCTTCTGACTAATCTCAGAGCTCAACAGGGACTCTAGTTCTTTTTTTAAATTTTATTTTCCTCCTGTTATTTTGTTGCATTTCATTGCTTTAAAGTTTGGTGTAGAAGCTCATGTCAACGTTGTGTGAATCCACAGTTCCTTCATATCTAACATTGCCATTCCTGAACATGTCTCCTGACTCTGAACAGGACTTTTAAGGAGAACAGATACAATGGATACTTGATCATTCATGACAGTTTGCCTTCATAGTGTATATGTGTGTGAATTGTCTTTACAGAGCAAATTCCTATTTGTTCCCAGGCCTAAAATAAACAGTTTTCTGATAGGCATAGAAGTGGTCAACTAAAGGAAATAAAATGAATTATGAAGTACAAAGTTCTTTATGTGGCCCAAATATTGGGCATTTGAGAGCACAACGAAGACAACAGAACAAAGAAGAAAGCCAGAATTAGACTTCTGGGAGAGAGCAGCCCACTCAGCGAGTAAGATCTTGATGCAGAGATTAAAGTCTGGGAATACTGCAGACGTGCCTGGTTGAAAAACCATGTCATGCCCATAGCTGCCACAGTTAATCCTGCATTACCTGCCTGCTTTTTATGCAGAACTGCAAAAAATGAAAGGCATAAAAAGCAACTGAATGTTAAATAGGTATTAAAATTGTATAGTTTTAATACCTTCAGGTAGAGGAAAATATTTAAATGCATCCATTCCCTCTTGTTCTGGTTTTGAGTGATTGAAGGAACTTGTGATTGGGTTTCCACATAGTGCTCCCATCTGCACATGCCAACCCTTATCTGCCTTGATATTAACATGGCTCTTTCATTAGAAACCCAGCCCATTTTCTGGTTTGTGGGTAAAATAAGATGCAGAATGAGACAATAAAGTGCATTTGTGTTTCAGTGGATGCATTATGAATAAATAATTATAAGTGCCTGCCTAGGCTGTGTCATCTTCAGGAAGATAATCACTGCCTATAACGCATTCTCTGCCCCTTAACGCAGCTACGCTCAATGTACTAGTTCTATAATGTAGGTGAATATTGAAAGAGGATCATAACTTTGTAATACCCATGTGCATCAGGCACAGAAACAAATGGAAAGATGGTGGAAGAGGATGAAAACAGCTCATATCTGTTCATTCTTTCTCTGGTTTTTCTAGACAAAGAGAAGGAGAGAAAGGGAAGGAAAGGACAGAAAAAAAGAGAAATTTATTTTTTAAAAAGCAGAAAAACTGAAAAAAGTTATAACCATGTCTTAACAGGTGTACTGACAATGTTTTCTTCGCTTCTTTTCAAGGCTCTATTTGGAGGTGCAATCAAACTTTTTCAAGTACTTGTCCATGACACTTGAGCTCATAATGGTGAGGTCCTGTCCAGCAAGTCCTCCAAACTAAATGACCATATAGGCTGCTTGTCCCTACCCTCGGATACCACCCATAGGAGCGTACCAGTGACAGGCGTACCAGACATTTGTCGTCACAGTAACAATAATAAACATGCAGTTGACGATGTTTGGTTACGTCTAGGCACAAAAACTCATTGGTAGGATTTAGGAAAAGATTGTGGGTTGGATTTAAATAAGTACTTTCTTAAGGTTAGAGAATCTTTGTCATCATGGTTACAATAATAAACACGTGGTTAAGGTTGTGGAAAGGTCATAGATAGAAGAAAAACACACTGAGTTGTTTCATATGGGAAATGAACAGTGGTCTCCTGTGTGAAAAGCCGTCTGGGTCTTCTGGACCCATCCATCCACCCAGACCTCCTCCGAATGCAGTGTTTGTCACTCTATATACTATGTCACCTGATTACCTCCTTAGCCCCCGTCATAATTACTACGGCCACTAAAGGTCACCTAACACTAAAACTCAACTATGGGTCGTAATAAGCTGCCTGCACAGACAACCGATGACACATTATCATCAGTGGTTTGAATGACAACTGGCACACTTGTGTGCAGTGGTGGCACATGGGTAACAGACACTCTTTTGGACCATGTTCTGATCATCAGAACAGTAATAAACAACACCACCGACTTATATATCCATATTAAACAAAATGTTCTTTTCAAATTTGTGATGGTTAAAATGTATTCAATAACTGGTGGCTGCACATGATTGCAGCTGGGTTGGCTGCACCGGTCGTGGTCGCAGGTGTCGGGGGGGGCAGTGGTGTGGTCTGGGGTCTGTCATGGCAGGGAAAGCAGACCCCTGGCCCTTCCTCGCGTGTGTGTTTGTGTGTGTAGGTGTGTGTGTGCGTGTGTGTATATCACAGTACGATCAGTGTCAATCCAGAGTCTGACATGATGGGTCTGCTGTTGGTGACACAGGCAGGCACACACACACACACACACTCTCACGGAGAAAGGTGAGTGACAAGTCTCATTGTTTGGCCAGCCAGCCTGTTTGCATTTCCCTTCCTAAAGAAGAGCAGGGGAAAGAAAACTACTTTGTAATCAGATACATAAAAAATGATAATCTATCTGGTACAAGTATGTCTAAGTTTAGTTTAGGCACATAGAAGATTTCATCTGTTCCTCTGTTGCACTTGTAAAATACTCAGTAAAATACTTTTTCCTAAGATGTGAGATTGCCCATAATAGGCCCTGATAAACCTCTACTGTTTTATTTAAATTTGGGTTAACACTCAAACGTTATTTAGAATGCAGGCCACTAGATGATTTTAGACAGGTTTGTAGTGAAAAACATCCTGTGTCAACATAGGCTTCTTAAAATCAGCTAAATAAAAATGTTGCAGTAAAACAGAAGAGCCGGGTATTGTAGATTTGTAAAGTAACCTTTGTTGGCTACCTGCAGCCTATTACAGTTTTGATTGCAGCTTATTGGAAGACATGAGAGCACATATAACTCCTCAGCAGTGATGACTAAAGACAAGGGAGAACTAGCATGGCACTCAGTAGAACTTCGGCCGAGGCCAAATACTGATGAAAATGTCAAAAAATGCCTTATCTCGTAATGTTAAGGAAAGTGAGAATAAAATTCCTGGATATCCCCCTTTTACCAGATCCACACCATGATTTAATGCTTTCTTCCCTGGCCCATGCCCCATCCCCCCACCAAGTTTTGTACAACTTGGTTCAGTACTACACAGAACACAGGGAAAAACATAACCTCCTTAACGGAGGTAATGATACAATACAGACAAACTGAGATGAATACAAGAATGAGGGACAGTAGCCGGATCAAAGCAACAGTGGACATCATAGAGGAATTGTTATTATTTTGTTTGTATTCCTTTGTTAAATTGGCTTGAAAGTAGGAGTCATACATTCAGAACAAGATCAAACTTGATGTGTGAAACATAGTCATTTGATACTAATCAAATTTTGTGCTTCATTACAAAGGATTAGAGGGGTCAAAATCATTAACGTTACGAAGAGTCTCTACAGTCTCTCCAATGATGTGTTTGAATTTGGCCCACCACTCGGCATCTTAATATGCTGTGGTTTCTGTTGGGGCCAATGTTATAGGTTAGGAATCCGTAACAAGACAAATGTATTAATCACAGTGTCACCAAAGGTTGTTCTTGTTCTTGTTCTGAATGTGTTATATATGACCGATTGACATAAATATTTGGCATACAGTCTCTCTGCAAGATATGTCAGATTACAAATCAAAACAAATCATATGAATCAAAAGTGAAAGAATTTTAAAAAGCTGGGCTTACGGTAATATATGCATTTGTTTCCAGTAAAATTCATATTTAAAAAATTGCCAGCACCATTGTTGTATAAATTGTCATTTACTACATGTTAATGGTGTAAAGAGGAGATAATGCCCTACACTCATCATTGAAATCACAGGGATGACAACAGAGGAGCAGGTAAAAATGCCAAAGTTACAAGACATTTGATTGTTTTCACTCGTATCTTGGACTGTGGAATGGGCAGACACACACACTGAGTCCAGTAACACAACCAGTGAACAAGGGGCCAACACCAAATTTTACAAGACACATTGGGTTCACATTTTTGGAGCTTGACAGTCTACACACAGTACTTCACTATTTCATTCTCTGGCCAGTTGCTAAGGGAACACCTGCAGATAGCTAGTTAACTAAGTGCAGCGGAGATGCTCCCCTTGTGTTGATCAATTATGCATGTGCTGAGAGAACTTTGACATGTTAAACCTCTTAGAGAGGCGGTGACGGAACAGCGAGGGAGATGGGGGTGAGATGAAGACTGAGAAAGAGAGGGTTGGATAGACTCATCTTAGACATATTATCAATGGTATTGTCAAAAAAAAAATAATTTTTGATTTCATAGCCATTGCTACACACCCTGCTTGGGATACATGAGGGATAAAAGGTACTCTATCGTTTAAAATGCTAAGGCTGCATGATTTGCATAATGCATTTGGACGTCCACTTTAGTAGTGTATTTAATATAGTATGTATCATAAATTCACACACTGTCTTTTGTATTCTTTTTTTGTAATACCTTAGATTATGGCTTGCAAATTACGGTATACATATTTCACAATATAAGAAAGATTTTATTGCAGAACTGGACAACTGACAAATGTTAATCCCTTACACTCAGGGATTACCTGGAATATGGGGTTAACCAAGGACTGCTTTAACAGCTCACCTTCTCTTTAACTACCCTGCAATCACAGTGAAAATTGGGTTCCACAAGGGACCACTTTATTTTACAGCCCACATACCCTGGTTTACACTGTAATAATCGTCTGTGCTTTCTCCTGATTGTAGTGTACTGTCACTAAAATGTAACCGCTGCTCCTTCAGCTGCAATTACTACTACATGCTTTTCAAACAAAATTGTCAATTGGTGAATTCATTTAAATCTTGGCACAGCAGCATTTATACTATAATTTATCTAAAAAAGTATGTGGTTTTGCCCTCAGTTGTATGATCTGATGATATGGAAGCAAATAAAAGCTTGTCTACTTTAACATCTGTTGTGATCATCAGAAAGATCCAGCATTAAAACTACACTTCTTTTCCCCAGTATTTTATTATAATTTTAAACACATGTAAGTAAGTATTTTAAAACCAATAGAGGTGTGTTCTTCTTTCTAGGCTTAGCCTAATGGTCTTTCCCCACCAGCAATAATAATGTACAGTATATTAATAATAATAACCCCACATTTAAAAACTTTACAATTTAATTTCAAAAGTAACATTTGTAAGAATATCATAATTTTAAAATACAGTAAATGATAGTCACACTATTACTTTACACTATTACATCTATTTAAAAGTTTCTCAGTAATTATAAAAAAAATAAATACATATGTGTAATTTATTTCTAGGTCCCTCTTGAACACAAAGTTGGTACCTCCTTACTCCCTAACCTCTTGTCTTCTTCCTCTGTCCTTACATAGTTGTCCTAGTATAGGTACCCAGTACAAATTTACTGGGTGAGAAATGACCCATAGACTGACCAGGCTAGCCTGATAAACAGCACATTGAGGAAATAATTACAAAAGCCACCTCAGCTGAGAATGTTTACTAGTTTGCACAGACCACCAAATAAAAGAATTGATTACCACCTGGAAACATCTTCAGCAACAACAACAAAAGTCACCAGTTTTATACAGAGTGCCTGAAGGAGCCCAGTGTACAACCCAACTCATGCAAAAACCATTAGGGCTTTAGGGCCAAAAGAAGAGAAATGGGGGAAAAAATCATTGTGTTGCTCAAGAGAAGAAATAAGAAATACATTGAGAAGATCGTTGGAGATCAATATTCCATTTGGACTCCAGGACTAGACTAGACAGTAGATAGGCTAATGTTTTGCTGGATAGGCACTGTGTGTATGTGTGTGTAAAGAATGCTTGGACATTATTTCTATGACTGCAGAAAGAGAAACATGGTAACTATTGAAAAGCCTGGGAGCTGCTCGGGGCTTCATGTAACGGAGCGAGTCGGCCTGTGCAACTGTCTTCACCTATTGAGGTCAGCTTGGGCTTCTACATTGTTGACTCAAGAAACAGTGCATGACAAAGAACTAATATTTCATAAAGTTGGAACAGAAATAGTGCCGTAACAAAACAGGGCCGAACCGTTCAGAGTATAAGCTGACAAGTTGGCTAAATGTTTTATTTCCGATAACTATGACATAAGAGAAGACTAAAGGGGTGACGCAGTGGGATCTAAGCACAAACAAAGAGATACAAAACAGGAACGATACCATTTTGAATAAGTCGATAAACAGAGTTCTTCTTTCACCTGAGGCCAACCCCTCACTGGGGAGTTTTAACACGGCAGGGGTCAACATCAGCACTATCACTGAACCACACTTGACAGAGGCAAGTTTCCTGTCTCAGTGCACACTAAACTCTTAACAATGTCCAAAAGAATTCAGAGCAGAATTCACATCTTTGCCTCTGATCTGAAGACGCTCCAATCTAAGAATTTGTGAAAAAAAAACAAAACTGCTCACTCAAAGCTTCCACGGGCACAAATTTAGCTCGGGCAAAGAATGTGAAATTATACTGATGAAATCTTGGGTTTGAGGAGTTAATTCATGAACTTAAAACTAAATATAAAACGCTGACCACTAATCCATACTTTGACTCCTTACAATGTTGCAGAAAAGTTTTTCATGCTCACATTTACATATCATATATTGACAGAAATCAGGCAAATTATTTCTCAGTTCCATCACTAAAAATAATAACTGTCATGTGATTCCAGCATCTCTACTCTGTAACTCCTGCACATGACTGTATAAACTGAACACACTACTATACATTATTTCATATTAGGATCACTAACTCTGTTCTGTTGAGGTAAAAGCTAATATCTGTAATTGATATAGCTCTATGAAATCTTTACCAATCAAAAAAAGTTGAATGGATGAAACAAGATAAAGATGATTATTGTGAAAAAAGGGGAGGACTGAAGTCAATTGTCAGGAAAATATCTAGAAGTAAGACATCTTACTTGTAAATCAAGTCAAGTGAATTTTATAACAATGTTGTTCTACCTTCGACGTAAAAACAAAACAAAAAAACATTAACATTTAACATCACACACCACTGTCATGAAAGACTGAGCTCGCTGCATCATCAACATCGTGACCTTTGTTTTTGGTGCCCGGCTCACTTTAAAGTCATCTGACTGAAATCTGGGGATAACAAGGTGTTTAAGCCTCCTCCCTTCCCCACTCTCTCGCTCTCCCCGGCTGTGTCTCTCACTCACATAAACACACGCATTGAGGCATACACGCACTCCCCTCCTTGAGGCTCATTAATCAACCACAGATTATCAGGAAAGTGACACCTTCATGATTACAATGTTTCTGCGGAACTTTTTAATATAGTTGGAAAGGAGATGCAAATGAGCAGGCTCACTTCAAGGTGCAACACAGTTATTATTCAGATTACAGTAGTTTGAGGTTGATGTCATATGGCAAAAACGGAAACTCCAATACCTAACGAAATGGACATAAAATTCCAAGACGTTAGAGATTTAGAGGATTTTAATGATTTTTATGGTTAAATTTATGACTGAAAAGTATATTCGGGATGCAGCGATAATAACTACCCCATTAATTGGTCTAATTCGAGCCAAGGAGTTGATTTATGTTGGCCATTGACCATGATGGATGCTCCTACATTACATCACTGCTGAACACCGCTATCTGTCTTTATTTATACAGTAAAATCATGCCAATCAATAAATGATAACTGATAATAACTGGGTGATTATCACGTTTAATTTCATACAAACAAAACGAAGAAAGGAAATGCAACCAGGCCACAAGCATAGCATCTTTGACCTGAGCTGGAACAGCATCTTATCCATCACTTGCTCCACTTTAAACGCAGAGCATCCCTGCTCCTCCACATCTGTCCAAGAAAAAAAAAAGGAAGCTTCTCTTTTAATCTTTAAACGCTAAACAAGCATGAACTCCCGCTGTCGCCTTCATTTTCCGTCTAAAAGCATATACTAGTGCGCCTAAATATTTGATTATAGTTGCCAGATAACACCGGCTAACGCAGTGGATAATGAAAAGGTATACACCAAGAGGAGGAGAGGAGGGGGTATATGGGCAGTATAGTTTGGTGAAAATGTCTGTCAGATTTTTCTTTTTCCAACTGTCTCCGGCCTATTTCCATACATGCACAAGCGTACAGGTCCATGCAAAGGGTGATAAACAAAGTCAGCTGAGTAGCCCTGATTATAGGATATATCTCTGTGAAAGAATGCATGCCACTTGTGTGTGTGTGTGTGTGTGTGTGTGTGTGTGTTTGCGTGCGTGCGTGCGTGCGTGCGCGTACGCTCCCACATCCCCAAAATCAACGTGTCAACACTTTCCCTTTCGTCCGCTGGGTGTGATGTTGGAGATAAATTGGGTCCCGCCCTGCCTTAATGCACTGCATGTCACATTAACCCCAATGAATTTAAAAAAGAAAAAAGTCTAAATTAATAAGAAAAAATGGAGCTCTGTGTGTGTGTGTGTGTGTGTGTGTGTGTGTGTGTGTGTGTGTGTGTGTGTGTGTCTGTGCGCGCGTGTGTGTGCGTGTTTCAGCGCGTGTGAGTCTGTGTTTGTGTGTGAGGTGTGAGTGAGTGTATGGTTGAGTGCTTCAGACGGGTTGTTAAGGTGGCATTAGAGTTAATGCAAATTAAAAAGCGCTGGCTGATCCCTTTGGAACCCCCCGTTAATGCGGGCATGTGCTTGGAGGTACTAACCCCCTATAATTCAATTTGTCAAAATGAATGAGAGAACAGACATTTTATGGAGCCCGCCCTCCCGCACCACACCAATTCCTCCCCAAAAGAAAGAGGGGGGGGGGCAAGACAAAAGTTACTTAACCGAAGCACAAGCCTCTCCATCTTTATAGCTCTTTATTACTTCTTTCATCTGTAAATGAAAGCGAGCAATTATTGCAAGGTGCCGGTATCATATTATTATGTTGGCCCCGGTCCCCTAGATAGTCATCAATCACTCTCAATCGACCTGTCACCGGCAGGCAGAGATCCAGCTGGAGAGGAGAGGAGGAGGAGGAGGAGGAGGAGGAGGAGGAGGAGGAGGAGTACATCATCATTAATTTGAGGAGCGACCCCCGGGGCTATCCGCATGTCTCAACCCGGGATTCTCCAAGCAAGGCAGCGCGCACCGGTGCCGGGGCTGCTTGCGAGCCAGTTCGGGTCGCTTCTGATGTTGTGGTTACTGCAGCTTCACGTTTTCACCTACCCAGACCGCGAGTGAAGGAGGGAGAGGGAGAGAGAAAGGGAGGGAGAGATCCATGTTTAGATAGATAGAAATCAGTGGTTAGGTTTTTTTTGAAATCAGAGATTAGAAGTTAAATTAAGCTTGGATAGGTGATTTGAGAATGACCCTTCTAAAATTCATGAAAAGATGAAAAATAATCGGGAGTTGCCCCGAGACGTGAGTGAGATGCATGTGGAGAGGTGCAAAGTTCATTCAAACTATATCCTATTAAGCACATTTGGGGAGGCAGTGGGGTAATTGCAACACTCTAGGGACTCGTTGCTCCAGGTGGAGTTTAGGCACAATATGAAAACCAAAAGACGATCTCTTTTAAGTGAGTTATTTCATATCTAACAGATTCCACATATGACTACCGACGTGTTTTAGTTCTGTTTTGGGTTTTAATTTTTTTGTTTTTTTTGGACGCATGTATTTTTCGTAGGCTCATTTGTTCGCTCTGACGGGCTGCAGTCTGTCGCTCCGCTCAGTGTGAAAATATTCTTTTACTAATTCATTTTAAAATCAATCGCTCTCCCCCGGGCGATTAGGAGGACTGGTAGGAATGTGCTTAATTAGTCCTAATGCATCGGAGCTGATACACACGTTTGCATATTCAAGACGCCGAGCGGCCTAATTGACGGACTGGGACGTCTTTTTTTTTCAGAAACGGGACTCCTTCCCCTCGTCGCCTCTGAAATGTTTTTTTTTTTTTCTTCTCGCTGAGCCGCTCTTCCTGCTTTTGTCGTCCTGCCGAGAACGAAAATGCATATTAAAGTTACAGTCTGGTCATTTTTAGAGTGGGAAACTTCTGACGTCAGAGTCACCGCCGTTTAAAACAACCTGCCTCTGCCGCTGACGTCTTTTATACTACTTTTTTTATATGGCAAAAATGTGTTTCTGACAACAAAGTGATTATTCCAGGCAAAGACCTCAACTCATTTATTTATGCCCAGAACTCGCTTTAAAAGGAAGAAGGAAAGCAAAAGATTTGCTCAGTTTATTTATTTATTTATTTGTTTTTTGTTTTTTTCTTCCCCCCCCAGTTGAAAGGCGTTTGAGTGGGCGCATTTTACACAAATTAAACATGCTACTCTGCTTCGCCCTATAAGCATCCTAGGAGCCTGTGCTTACCGATCAATTGGTACAGTCAAACAGAGTCGCAGCCTGCGTTAGAGTGGAGACCTTCAGTCTCGCTTTATTTCTGGATATTGGGGGACCTCTCTACCATGTCATATCCACAATTTGGATATCCCTATTCGCCTGCTCCACAAGTAAGTTCATGCAACTACCTTTGTTCGAGTTAACCGGTTTGTTTTTGGTGTTGTGATTGCAGCGATTGATTACCCCATCGATTTAAGCCTGATGCTTTGGCGCACTTTGGCCAAGAATCGGGGAGGCTTTCGCAGCTCGGGTGTGGGAAAAGGTATTGCATTACAGCCAGTGATACCTGTGTTGCTGCAGCGATAGAAAAAAAAAAAAAAAAAAGGTACGTAAGAGCTTAACCAGAAACCAGCGAGACCCCCGACTTCGCGTTCACTGATTTCTGCAAGATAATAACCTCTCTGTAATGTCAACCACATGTTTATTTGCGCTGGAACACACATGCCAACTTGTTCTGCACACGCTCTGTGTGTTTTGCGCCGCAACGCAGCTGCTGTTTTGTTTTGGCTTTGAGCCATAAAAGATCATTTGGGCTTTACTCTCGGGTATCCACCGGGCGATGTTGTGAAAACATGTCGCAGCCATATCTGTTTATAACGCCTGCGTTTCGTTTAGATCGAAGCTGAGAGAGGACTCGTTTTGGACAGGTTTTTGCGCGCACATTATCGCAAGAATGTGGCACATCGTTCATCACCAAATAGCAGCCTTTTCGAGTCATTTGATGTTGTGTTTTAGTTCTTAAAGACTGACATTCTGAAAAAAAAAAGCTGCGAATAAGGACGAGTTTACCGAGGTCGTTCGCGAAGATGCAAAATCGTTTTTTTGTGCAAAACCTACTTTAATCATGTGTCATTTTGCGGTTCGAGAAGTGGTGGATACCGGTAGCATGTTGACCTTTTCCCTTCATATTTAAAAAAAAAAAAAAAAAAAAAGTTATGAACTAACTTCGTGACCAAAGTGCTCAAGCTTAAACTCAGATTTAGCTTCAATGCAGAATCAAATCAAGCACAGCACTAACTTTTTAAACCGATATTTCTATCTCGGTCTCCACCTAGTTTCTGATGACAACCAACTCTCTGACCACTTGCTGTGAGTCCACCGGCAGATCCATAGCCGACTCCGGAGTAACGGCGTCCGGGCAGACACCGGTCTACTGTCCCGTGTACGAGAGCCGGCTGCTGGCCACGGCGAGGCATGAGCTCAGCTCCGCCGCCGCGCTGGGCGTGTACGGGAGCCCCTACACCGGCGGCCAAAGCTATGGGAACTACGTTACATACGGCACGGACGCCTCGGCTTTCTACTCGCTGGTAAGCCTTTCACCTCACCCCTCTTGGCATTGATGAATGGAGCCGCAGGGCGCTGAGACTTGAGCCAGGCACACCTCTCCTCTTTTTTTTTTTTTTTTTTTTTTTTTATGCACTACAACCGAAAATACCAGCCCTTTGCTGCCCGTGATTCATTCCCATATCACCCTTCAGCCAAGTTTTCTTTAATAAATGAAAAATGCTCCTCAGGTTAGCAACACAGGCTCTCATGTTCCAGGTGTATATTTGTCTTAAGAAACAGAAAAGCCGGAGAAAATGTCCAATAATTCCACTGTTATTAAAATAAACCGTTTTTTCATGGAAAACAAGCTGAATTGTACAAGAAGACAGACTCTGTATCTGTTAAATCATCAAAATTCTCATATGTTTTCTATAACAGACTTCAACAGGGTTTGCCCACATGGGCCTATGATGTTTTTAGTTGTTTTTGTGTTGAAATTCTTCAAGTGCTGACATTGGTAGGAAAAATATGATGATAGGGGCAACTAGAATAGCTTTTGCAGTCTCTAATGGATGATATGTGCTATAATAATTAAAGCAGTTTATACTTTGCAAGATACCCTCCTATAACCATCTCACAAATCTGTTCGTCCAGAGCCCTGCACTGACCAAGCTTACAAATCTAAGGTCCCTATTGCTTTTCTTTAGTTTCATTTTTAGAAAACCTCTATTTTGAAAGTCTGTCATTTCAGTTATGACATTAAAATATGCATCTGTATATAGCACACGGTATGGACAAGTTACCACTGTAGTAAACTTAGTGTCGTTTTTCCATGTTTCATTTAGCACAAGATTGTTTCTTCAATACTCTGATGTCCTGCACAATCAGCCATTACCCTCATCAATAGCCCTAGTGAATCACACAGCCAAGCCACTTTAAAATACAACCAGTATCCATCTGTTTCACTGATAGAATTTTTCAGCATCAGGTGAGTTACTTAATAAGCTAAAAATGACTTCCTATCTGTGTCACTCTTCTAAACACTTGTCTTCATATATGATTGCAGGGCACATTTGATACTAAAGATGCCACAGCTTCTGCGCATGCGGGAATAACCCAGGCGACAGCCTACTACCCTTATGATCCTACCTTGGGACAGTATCAGTATGACAGGTATGTTGTTTCTATGACAGTGTGTCTTCTGTTGATTTTTCTAATGTATGAAGCCTCATTATCAGTGCAAACAACAGAAAACTTTGAGTGAACTGTATAACCTTTGTGTACTTTAACATAACATGCGGCAGGATGGAAAAAATGATGCATCCAGTTAGAAACGTCAGAACTTATCGCGAGCCGTGTAGTTTGCACAGGTTTGCAAGCCTCTGTTGAATGTGCTGTTAGACAAAAACGGGATGTGAGTAAAATGTGGGCAAAAGGTAACTCTCAGAGTGTTATATACCCCAGTGTAGGCTGAGTTTTCCAGCATTAAATCAATCATCTCTGGGAGGTCAATGCCATTCTCATCACGTCTAGTAACACTGGGTGATCACCTCCATCTCATGACATATTTCTTTCCTGATGGTGTGAATTGCTTCAGAAGACCCATGCCCCTTTCAGCAAAGCATGAGGCCTCCTCAGTGTGGACGAGCATCCCTGCCATATCGAAAGGTCTTCCCAATAATCAGATGACAACCTAATTAAGTTTGTGATATGGCGAAAATGTAGGGCATGGATGATAAGAACAACTGATTATGTTAATTGTGATCAGCATGCTCCTTGAATAGAACCAGCAACTTTAAAGACGCTAGCACCAACGGAACTGCATGGGAAAGCACGGAAAAAATGCCTGCTTTTAAAAAGTGTCATATTGATTAGACTTATAGCTAAAGGGGAGTTCACTTCCCCGAAAAACAAAGAGCCCTTTTACCAATAAGACTAAATTAGGTATAAAGTGCAAAAGTTGTCAGCAGGCATCCTAATAAGTGCACTTACAATAAAAAGCCTAAGTCTAAAGCAGAACATAATCAGTAGCATTCAGATAAACAAGCAGGCCTAGAGCAGTACCACTCTGTTTGCGCCCGTCTTTTACCTGAGGGGTCATCATTACACTCAATAAAGCAATTTTACAGTCTATTTTATCTGTGAGGGAACAACACTGGGTAAGGAAAGGTACAGCGCTCTTCTCCTCTTGATTCCCTTAGCAGTGTTTGACCTGCACTAAGCTATACAGAGCCATAAAGGCCTCATAAAAGCCTCCCCTGAGAGGACTTTTACAGCTCACTGCTGACTGAAAATCAACACTCTGCATTTTAAATGTAGGTCTATGGGTAATATTTGTGCTAGAGGAAAGAGAAAGGAAGGAGTCTTGCTGTGATAGTAATGGTTTTAATAGATAATACATTGAAAAAAGGTTGGAAAATAAGAGATGGAGTCCAAATACACTGGACATTTTTACTGGTAGAATAATTGGCACAAGTTTAGAGATTCCAAATATCGGTGTTGGTTTGTTTGAGGGTTTTCATGGAAGTTATGTTCAAAAAAGTCACCCCTGCCTTACATCTAGTCAATCTTGCACAGTACTGCATGCTGCACATGGTCCTAGCAGGTCCAATGCTTATGTCCAATTATATTAAACAATGTGACAATATTAAGGATTCCCAAGGAATAGACAATACAGTACGGTGTGTTTAAGGGCTGTTTTTTTTCTTCCAAATTATGTGTCCTACCTTATAATGTCTACTTTTAGTTTTCAGATCTTGGTATAATTGAAGCATCCGATAGGTTTACGAGTGGGACTTTCAGGCTTATAAAGCATGTTATGCATCGTTTCAGGAAGATCCCAAGAAGCAGGTGTCATGGTTTTCAGGAGAGAAAACCTGCCTGGGCAACACATAGAATAAGCCATGCAACAAGCATCACATATCATATTTACCCTCTCATTACCATTTTGTTTGTGTTCTTCTCGTTAACAGATATGGTTCCATGGATGGGGGAACAAGGCGCAAGAACGCCACGCGTGAGACGACCAGCACGCTGAAGGCCTGGCTGCAGGAGCACAGGAAGAACCCGTACCCAACTAAAGGCGAGAAGATCATGCTGGCCATCATCACCAAGATGACCCTGACGCAGGTCTCCACCTGGTTCGCCAACGCCAGGAGGAGGCTCAAGAAGGAGAACAAGATGACATGGCCACCCAGAAACAAGGGCTCAGAGGAGAAGAGATACGACGAGGATGAGGATGGGTCACAGGAGGAGCAGATAAAAAGTGAAAACAATGAAGATGGTTAGTGTCAAAATGCCTCGTTGCTCTACAGAAATAAAATAAAAAGGGTACAGCTTTATACTGAATTGTTTGGCAATGCCCCACGGATGTATTTAGCCTCTAAAGCATGTTTTGAAAACTTGTTTATTTATGACATCTCATAAAAATACATTATTATGTTGTCATAAGGATTTGTATCAGTAAATTGCACCCTTTCTTTTTGGAATACAACCATACCTCACTGTAGTATTATTTCTTACTATAGATTAAATCCACTATGAGGTACCAGGATAATGACTGCAATGATTATTACAATTAAAATAATAAAAATAACTAAGAGGAAAATAATCAAGAGAATACTCCTAAGTTCCACTGCAACCATACAGCTACAACAGTATTTTTATTTGTTTATAGGCGTGGCACTCTATGGACTGGGCTGTTGTCACCATGATGCCAATTATTTATTCATTTATTTATTTGTTTATTTTTGCACAAATTGTAAACTAGATTAAGGAATATTGAATTATGTCACATCATTTAAATTTTCTCATAGATTCTATAAAGGTCTTCTATCTGGATATGCCATCGGTGTAATACTTGGATTCTCTAAAACCCTATCAAACTTGATTTTTTTTTCTTCTTTTAAATTATAACAAGAATATCAGTGTGCGATCCTGTTAGTAAAGCGAACCTGTGCATGATGATGATAATTAGAAAAAAATTGACACTGAGGTATTACAATGAGTTTTTACAAGGTTTGGTGTTTATAATATGCGCTCAAAGCCACTTCATAGACTTAAGTAATTACATTACAGTTCTATCCACGTGTAAAATGAAACTTTTCAACAGCATCAATAGTTAAAATGTTCTACACAGGGCCGCCAAAGGACTTTGATCAACATAACAAACTTGGAGTAGCAGTGAACAGGCCTCAGTCAGTTTCACAATTTAGGCACCTCTTTACTGATGAGGTCAACTTCCACCAACGTCTTGAAGCCATATGAATTAAAACTTCTGATATAGGCCTAAAGGGGTCAAGTCAATCAAGTGCACCGAACTGATACATATCATACTATGGATTTATGATAAGTTGTTTGGAATAATCAAGCTGCACATATTTATTAAACTGTAAGGCTATAACATAGCCTTAATTTCACAAGTACGATTGCAAATTCAGTGTTTGACTGTCCAGGATGCCATTACCGGATCTGATGCCTCATCGTGTGACACGTCTGCTGCCAGTGACGTTTCTGCTGTCTCCTTTCTGTTCTCGTTTCCCCAGAGACCAGAAGTCGGGCCGATAAGGACCTCCAGCTGAGCGACTTGGACGATTTCGACACGCTGGAGTCGGAGAGCTCGGAGTGCGAGCTGAAGCATCGGTACCACATGAACACACACATGTCTACGACAGCCGACTGCCCCACCGAAAATCTCATCAAGGACTCTTCTCTGAAACTCTCCATCCCCGTTTCTCTGGGAGGGGAGCAGGACTTGAGCAAAAGTTGTCTCAAAACGAACCCAGAGGACTTCCAACCGGATAGCAGACAGCAGGCAAAGGTGTGTTACAATCATCATCATCAGCAGCAGCAGCAGCAGCAGCCGCAAGGACACCAGATATTAGACGGCAAACCCCGGATCTGGTCCTTGGCCCAGACAGCGACATCCCTGAACCAGACTGAATATCCATCCTGTATGCTGAGGTGCCAGCCGCCGCCCTCCTCCCTCACCCCGTCCCCCGTCGCTACCTCACCCGTGACCGGCCTGGACAACAGGCAGGACTCGCCGGTCACTACCCTGAGAAACTGGGTGGACGGGGTTTTCCACGACCCCTTGTTCAGGCACAGCACTTTGAGCCAGGCTCTGACCAACACCACCGTCTCCTGGACCACGAACACCAAAGGCGCCATTCTGGAGGCTGAGAGGAGCGCGGCGGTCATGCAGCAGCATCAAGACTCCCCCAAAGACAGTGCCATGGGTTTCCCCAAAACTATCAACAAACTTTTCTGCTCCTAACAAAACCAAATGACCCTTTTATTGCAAAAAGAGAAAGACTTTTTGTGACTGACTCAAAGTCGGATGGAAAAGCCTGTTACGTCTCCATGTTCCCCTCATTATGTTTTATTCGTTTTTTGAAGTAATGGTCGCTATATGCTGTTACGTTGGCGTCACAGACGTGAAATATCCGGATCCGTTTGGCCTATTTGATTCGACGCACGCACAAAACTCATCGAAATGTATAAAAAAGTTTACATCCTGGGAAAAAAAATAGGCCTAAGGTTTACATGATTTTTATTTTTCTTTACTATGCGCATGCAAATGTAATTGAATATTATTTAGGTCTCAGCAGTTGAGTATCACTATTAAAAGGAAAAAAAAAAAAAAAAAAAAGAAGTCTCACAAATGCACAGCTCTCCCAGGAAGTGGGTGAGAGCGTTTCAACTTTGTTCACTGAAAATAAAGGCAGTCGGTTTCTGAAGCGCGCTTGTGATGTTGGGTTAATGGTGAGAGTTGCTGTCCATGGTGCTGAACCTCGGGCCTTGCCTTGTCTCTCTCGCTCCGCTCTTGCCTTTTTTTTTTTTTGGTTTCATGTAAAAACTCACGCCCAGTCCTTTACAGCTAGGGGCACACGAGGCCTACAGTACGCCCGAGCAGATCGGACCTTTTACAACACAATCTACTGTGAAATAAAGCAGCTTTGTTTCTCGGATTCATTTTTAAGCCGTTAAAACAGGCGCAAGCTGACATCTCCAACCCTCTTTTCTTTTTTTTTTCCTTTCTGAAAACATTCACTCTCATTTAGTGACAGGGAGAAAATGAGACAGCTCAACCCTCAAGACAGAGCAATATCAGCATCTAAGATCTGCCTCATTAATTCCCTCTAAACAGGCTGTACTCGCGATGTTCGCAGTCATATTTCATGTCAGGCTATTGATTTCCCCTCTCTTCTCTCTGATAATATTATCGAAACATCTCAACATCGTCCATGATGCAGCTGTCAGAAGGGTAAGTTATTCGCCATACGTCCATTAATGGGTTCAAAACGGAGACCCTGCGAAATAATTTGAATTGAGGAGTTTTCGTTTTGACAGTAACCCCTCAATTTCCTTGAGACGGGGGGCCCTGCACAGAAAACAGCCTGTACGGTGATTCCCCCTCTGAAAAGTGGAAGGGCTTTACGGGAGAGGCGCTCACGTCGTCTAAAAGTGAAAAGGGCAAAGGAACTCGAATTAGTTGTTGTAGATAAAAGGGCAAAAGGAAAGGAGTCAAGGGTACTTGACAGTAATGGCGAAAGTGGAGCTCTCGGGGGACTCTGTCTGTCCTGTGAGGGGGTGGGGGGGGGGCTTCAGTGATGAATTTTAATGGGAAAAAGCACAAACGATTGAGCCCCCCCCCCTCCATCAGCAACCACCCTCCTGGAAGAAAGTGGTGTGTTGGACAAAAGCGATTTTTCTATATATCGGAGTCAGGATGTAGCCCTGTTTTTTATTTGCTTTCTTAGGTCGGAGGACCTCGCCTGCAGCCTGCAGCACTCCCAAAGTTGACATGACGGCCAAAATAAAGCGGAGGAAAGACATGGATATTGTGAATGAATGAAGAGGTATCTGACTGGTGTACGCGGGGTTAATGGGGGCTCATTCCTGTAGGGATGGTTTCAGTCTCATTTTACTCGATCCGGGCTTGTTTATTAGCGCACACGCAACACCGTGTATTCCATTCTTCACAGCTACTGATAGAAAAATTAGGCCAGAGTTTAAGTCCCGAACAGATAAGACAGCAAAGCCGCGGCTTTTAATTAATTTAGCATGAAGACAGATTTTATTAGACCTCTGAACCAAGTGGCTTTTTATTGGAGAAAAAAAGAGACACGGAGTAAGACGGAGAAGAGAGAGAAGGGAGAGCGGGAGAGAGAGAAGCTATAACTAAATCATTCAGCCGTGGCAAATACGAACACACTGAGGGAGCGAGATGGTAAATTAACAGGAGCTTTTTACATAGAGACCAAATAAAACTGTAATCAGCGACGCGTTACTTTTCATTAAGCGGGTTTGACAGCAGCATATTCAGCCACTCCGGCACAGGAGCAGGGTCCGGGCTGAAATAAACTGCTCTCGAACCGAGAGTCATAAGATAATTCCTTAAGCTCCATTAACAACTCTTAGCCGCAGGAAATGGGCTCCCCCTGAAAACATCTCAAAATCTAAAAGCTTTATCGACCTGGCAAACCTCAGCTGATGGCTCCCCCCCACACACACACACCCCGTCACTCTCTCTCTCACTCACCTCCTCCCTTTTCCTTTTTTTTTTTTTCAACTTAAGGGACAGAAACGTCCAACTGAGGTAATAGACTCTGACACAACACATTAAATGGGAAATGAGAAAAGGGAGAAGAAAGGGCACTCTTAAACGCCTTTTAAACGTTACCAATTAGAGGTTTAAAACTTGAATAAGATGTAGGCCTTTGGCATATGCTTGACTGATGGGACATTTAACTGAATACCTTTCCCACTTGGTTAAAGCAGCACATAACTGAGCACAGTATGTAGTCCTCCTGTGAGGTAGCTGAGTCAAGGGATTAATACAAAGCTTTATCTTACTCTCTGAAAAAAGTAAGTTTTGTGCAACATGATTGTCTCCAGATACCCCCCCCCCCCCCAAATTCGCTATGAATGGCATCCTAAAAGTTATGGAACCCTTTGGTACTTCTTGGTGCTCACCTTTTCTCTAAAGAAGCATCCTGTCACACACACCTGCTGTGTTTACAGTGGTAGAAGGGTCACGAAAGCTGACTGAAACACAGAACAATCAGCAGCACGGCACTTCCCCAGAGAGAGAGAGAGAGAGAGAGAGAGAGAGAGTCTGGGTCAGGTTAATGCCACTGTGACCCTGAGCCATAAATATATTTACACATCATTACACATCAGCATACAGACACTCAGACTCATACACACACATACATACTGTAAACACAATCCCACTCAAAAGCATTGCCGCACACACATCAGGATAAATTGAATATTTAATCTAGTCATTGACTAACATTAATATGGTGAGAATATCAGTAGTGTGAAGCTTAAATGAAAATATGAATCATGACCACATACAAAGAGCCGTGTAGCGACACCACTAACACACACACACACACACACACACACGCACCAGCGGAAGGCACAGTGCTTTTATTGCCCCTTTCAAGAATCAATGGAATGGCCTTTTATTCCAATTAAAATGAAGCACATTATTATTAGAAACAAATAGGTATTCACAGCAGCAATAACCAAAACAGCCTGTAGGTGTGTAATCATATAATTTAAAAAACATATTTGTTCTAAAAATTAAATTCAATCTAAATGTCAGTTGACAGGAATGCTTGGCACGGCTGATCTCCACAAATTAATATATTGATAAAATACGGAATATACACCAAGTAGATCAGTGGAGGAGTTCGGGGAGTCGAGTAAAGTAGAGAAGACCAGAGCATATACACAAAAGTCAAAATTTGGATTTTGTGGACCCAGTAGCTCCCAGTTTTGTGATGAATGACACATCTAAGTCTAGGGGTTGTTTTTCTTATCATTAGGATGAGAGTAGAATATCTAGCCCTCTAATTTAACATCAAGTGCTTCCTCTTATTCTTCCTTTAATGCTTGGAGATACAGCCGGTGTGGGTGTGTGTGTGTGTGTGTGATCATGTATGTATTTGTGGCTGTGTTCAGAGCCGTGCTGCCAAAAGGACATGTCCAGGATGTGCCTTTAGGCCCCAGTGACTGGCCTCTATCAGCCCCTTGCTGCCATCATCTCCCTGCAGTGATTCCACAGGTCAAGAGGTTGTAGGCCCAAGGGGCAGCGCTTTTCATCATTTCAGTTGCCTCAGTCTGACTGACTGAACTTTGAGTGTGTTTCCCAAATTCATAATCACTGATGTTACAGATAGAAAAAATATATTCATATAAAGTACTGTTTTCTTTAATATGATATACTCCTTGTTGGATAGAAATTCACCAAAATGTTCTTAATAGATTGGAAAAGCATTCATTTAAAATAGCCAATTAGATTTTTTTTTGTTTGTTTGTTTGTTTGTTTATAGGGTTCTAGGATCTCTTCAGAATATCAGATAAATCACTATGATACTTGCAAAGAGTGATTTGCTTACTTGGTTACCTTACTAGGTTTACCAATAGTTGTAGTCCCCAAAAAATAATGTCAAGGATGGTGTTCGCACACCCACTTAAGGTCAGAGGAGAGGTCAAGAGGGTCTGATCAAGGGTCATCACAACACACTTCAATTCTGTCAGACAATTTAGACTCAGTTAAGCTCACCTCTAGATAACTGAGATTCTGTAAGCAGTCATTTGAATTGTTTGCTGTCTGTTTATTATTACGCTTTTTATTTATAGCCTGGTATAATAGCAGTATTTTCAAGGTTCATGAGAAATAACATCACAATAGTAGCAAATTCATTTGTAAAACTGAGGATATTCCAGCAGCTAAATGCTTGTTTCGTTGTGTGTGCTGTCACAACATTGGATTTGATGAACATGCATACTTGACTGATTGTGATTTCCATTGGGCATCCTGTTGGGTAAAACACCCAGTAACAGGCCAATAAAGTTCAAAAACATATTCAGTTGTTCTTTGGCAATAATGGTCGAAGCTATAATGCAGAGTCAAAGCTTGTTACCCTACACTCGCTTCTAGATTAGATGTAAATCTACTATTCCAGTGCCACAACATCTTGTAACCATAATGCAATCACTGTGATTTCACTATAAGGAACAGTGTCTGTGAAATTTAACTAAATCTTTTATTATGTAAGCCAGCCGCACTCAAGTAAGGTGTAAGTAAAGTTACAAACAAAAGGGGGAAAAATGAGTTGGACATTGTTTTTTCATCTATGGTACTGCTAAAGCCATGTAGAAGTAATTGCTAAAGGTCAAAAGAGACTGTGTTTTACCAACACATTTGTGTTTATCATTCAGGACAGATCAATACAATATTGTTGTTTTAAAGAACAAAAGCCAGGGGAGACTTAACACTGACCTTTGCTTCCATTTTCCATTGTGTTCAGGAGGTCCAACAAAACATACAAATGAGGCCCTCAGGTTTCTCTGGAAACAAAAGCTTAAAGTGCTCGGTTTGTGTTTAACCGTGTAAAGTATTGGATAGGCTGCCTTTTTCTTTTTTTTTTTTTGAACAATAAATTTCCTTTGAAAAATCACTTAGAAGAAATCTGATGCAGACTTTTCTCCATTGTGATGGGCTGTTGTTGTTCTAGACTCTGCAAAATAAAGGTAAGAGATCTCCATAGGGGAAAGAAATTTAAACCTCTAGAAATTATATTTATATACTACTAATTTGCAACAGCAAATACGTTCTGAAAGAAATGAAAAAGGAGCCTTGCTTGTGCTTTTGTAGGCCTGTAGGGGGGGGAGTGCTACATTTATTAATGGCAAAGGAGTCGCCAGGAAGTGGTAAAGGTGGATGGTGGGCATGACTGTTGCACCAAAGACCGGGGTTCACATCCACAGTCCTGTCTGTGGTTATGTTTATGTAACAAGAGCACTTTGGTTACGCTTAGGGAAAGATACTGGTTTTGATTAAATGCTAATAAATCCACTGTGTCTGGACTTACTTCCAGTTGATATTGTAATGCAAGATCGGATATTTTGGCAGAAAAGAAACATTTTACTGATACACTCAGTATCACCGTATTTGCAACTTGCCAAATACGTAAATTAACAGCATTTCCTCATTACGTTAATAGAAAAGGTAATCTAGTCAATCAATCATGTGTCCTACAAACATATTTGCTGCAAAATTAGTTGTGAAGAGGCGTAATTTCTAGGAGACAGGGTTGAAACAGAACGAGCCATGGCATGTTTACTTTACTAAGGTTAAACAAAACAACAATCTATTCCTTACGTGCATTTTTTTTACCTAAACCTAACCCTTGCACGCCGATCATACCTCCCTCTGAGTTGTGTGCAGTATTTAAATTCAGCGCTTCCTACAGCAAAGCACGAGAGAACATTGCCTGGGAAAATAATCCTGGCAGTGATTATATTTCTTTAGAAAATATAATTGGGAAGAGAAATTAGTAGTGTGAGACATTTGTAAAAATGGTTGCATCTGAAAGGAAAAAAAAACAAAAAAACAATTCCACTTAACTTTATTATACGAAACCACCAAGTCAAAAATAGTAATTGTACAGTTTGGAGCCTGTTTACATACAGTAGATTTACGAAATGCATGACACTGGAAACTGTTAACAGGTTTGTCCAGCTGCATGGTTGTTGATAATTATTGTTGGTGCTTGTCTGATCATGTGTTTTGATGCAAATTAGTTTGATCAGTGGTGGCAGTGGTTTAATTGTTTGCTCTTGTGCACGAAATTAAATTCAGCTGCTGTTATATTTCAGTCGGACTGTTCTAGTCTCATCTTGATCATTGGCTACAGTATGGGTATGTGAACCATAGCAATGTACTTTTTCATTGTTAGCTGAAACATGAGCACATATCTATAGTCCAGCCTAGTGTCATGGGAATTACATTCATAATGAATTATTCTGCACCTCATGATTTGTGTCCAGTGCCAACATGTAACGGAGGTTGGTGTGGAGGTCGGTTGCGTAGTGACTTTCACCTGAGGGACTAGTGTCACTGTGTCCCTGTCAGAGACCTGCGCTTAATGTTCACCTTTTTGATCAAACCTAACCATCATCCTTCCCTGATCTTAACTACACTGTAGTTGCCATGTGCCCACATTGCAGGGAGCTGGAATTTGAAAAATTGTTGGCCTTATTTGTACATAAAAAATACTTTGTCACTGACCGGAATCAAGGTTTTTACTGAATCATCCATCATCGACGTTCTTATCTGGTGATTGGCTTGCAGCCCAATGTTTTCCTCAGAGCCAGTGAAAAAAGAAAATGCGTTTCACATTTTAATTCCTTTCATGCTTTAATGTCTGTCATGGGGTGTCTTGTTAGACTGTTTGCCAATTAGTTTTTCAGTAAATCATCTGTGGAGTTTTATCTGTCGTGTTTGCATATGAAGGTTTTTCCCTTCAAGTGCTGTGGTGACCTTTTGAGTCTCATTATAGGGGAAACTTTCTGCTTTGGCACTTCCATTATTTGAAAATGGTGTATTGGTGTCGTCTGACTGAATGTAACGCAGAAACGATTGTTTTCAATGAAGAATGTTAACAGTCCCATGAAAGGTATTTTTTCAGATTATCTCAGAAAGCAAACCTCTTTCTCATGCTGCCACGTGGTTTACATACAGCCAAGTCGGGATAAAGTATTTACTATGCAAGGTGATTAAGTTGTAAAAAATGTCCTTCACATTAATCATTTCCCATCCATCCTTTAGTGTCTTTGCTCCATGTTTTTGTAAACATGAAGAATCCACATCCCCAGCACATGTACATAAACACTAGGTCTGTGGTAGAGTTGCAAATACAAAGCACATACACAATATCATTGTATATCTCCAAGAAAGCTGTCATTTGATTCCAAACTGGAAATGATGTACCTGTCACAGATGGCTAAGACTGTGTTCTTTACCATGAGCACAAATAAAAGTGTAGCTTTGTGGTTGTGCATGAAAATTTGTTGTTGCTCTTGCACTAGCTGCCATGACAACATTTAAAATGTTACGATTCAAATCCAACAATTTCCCTCGGATTGCTTTCCGCAAGGAACCAGAATTTTATAAAGTATGTGGTACATCTCAATGTGTTTTGCTGCAGCTAGATTGAAGTCAGAGAAGTTCCAAAATAGCACCTCTAACAAGTCCCGCAGAGAGAGGAAAAGAGACACCTTTGTTGGCCCATCGCTCCTGGGCTACAACATGTAGTGTGACGACTCAGTAACTCCAGCAGGTCGACTTTAGACTATTTGGAGAGTTTTGAGAGACAGCTCGGCCAACTGTAAGGATGTGCTCTGACGCGCTGGGTGATTCTCCATCCACCATGCGTCTCAATCAAGCCTAATGTCCACTTCTTGGCTACTCTATCTTTACCCCTCACTCTCTCCTTTCTCTCAGCTTTTCTTCCTATTTAATCTTTTCTCCTCAGGTCGAAGAAAGGTTTATCATATTGCCTCCAAATTTTGATGAGTCAGCCAAGCGATGTGCCTTCGGCCTTTTTCAGAAATAACTGTTTGACTCAAACCTACAAGCTGTACTTTTTCTTGACAATCCAGAGGGAGAAAAGAGAGACAGCGCCTTTGTTCACAGGCTTGTTACTGCACTGGACTGGTTGGGACTGAGTTTACAGTGTCCACAGGGTGTCAGGTTAACTGGGACTTTACCATGGACAAGGCTCTTGGTTTGCCTTTTAGCAGAATATTTTTGCAGGCTTTCCCAATTTCAAGATTTGTACCCCACTTGACAGGTAAAATTTATCTACTGCAATATGACCTCAGCACTAAATTGCATGGCCTTCAATGCAGAACTGTTGTCTCAGTTCCAGAGGAACACTTCAAACAATGATACCTGTCACAAAAACTTACTTAGGGCTTTCTTCTGTAAATGTTTTCTGTATGCATCACTGTTGGTGGCCATTATGATACAAAAAAAAAAATGGACATGTTTTGTGACCCTTTGTATAGTAATGACACATAGTGGCAACTAAGGGCTAACTACATGGATTGATCACTGAATGAACCTTTGGGCACAGGCCCAAGGGCCCAAGGGGACAGGGGGCCCTGGAACATAGTCTCTGTTTGAAGTGACTGTTATCCCCAGGTGCCCGTTGTCTCATAATCCGTCCATGGCTAACTGACACTGGTTTTCAAAGGTATAACTTTCTTGCACATGAAAATTTAATTCTAAAAACAGCTTCCTAAAAGAACTTTATAGAAACTGTGATTATCATTATTGTAATTATATTGATTTGTCACATGCTGTTTCATTGTTGACCGACTGATGGGATGTGAGATACCAGCAAAGTACCTGGCATGACAATAATTCTATATCTGCATTACTGCAGAGGAGGCAGAAGAAACTCACTCACTATTATATAGAACAAACACTTTTGCTTTCTGTAAATTATTTTATATTCAATTTACATCAATTGCAATACATTTAAAATTCAGACTTGTCGTAGCAATTGAAAACATATTGTCATCACCCAGAGGTATTGGTTGCATATGGCAATTCTTGCTGGCTAAAACAAATCAACTACTTTGTTTTCCAGTTAATCTGCAGAAATTTTGGTAAATGTTTATTTTAGGTCTGATTTGGTTTCATTTTGCATTAAGTCAGAAAGCTTTCTTGGCTTCTGAGTGAGGCCACAGTTTTAAGTAAAAGACTTAAGTTAGGAGGTTTTCAGACGACGACAGCGGAAGTCAATTTTTCCCTGGGTCTGGTCAAGGGGTTTTGAGGTTCGTCCCTGCATAAGCAGTGTGTGGGACTGGTACAGTGGCTGCGGCTGACTGACCTGCCTGCTCATTAAGGCACTAGCAAGCCCATTTGGCCTGCTCCTGTAATGGGAGTCTGTACTGTGTCAGAAACACTTATTTGCTCCACAGCCATCACAGAACATTAACATTCACGACAGCCCATCACAGGAGGGGGGTGGGGGGGTTAGAAGGGTGTCTGAGAGGGTTTGCTCACTGACCAGCCAATTCACACACACACACACACACACACTCACGCGTGGCCTTCAGGCATTTCACACACACACACACACACACACACACACACACACACACACACACACACACACACACACACACACACTGTTGATCTGCATTTCCTACAAGCATATACACAAACATAACACACGTTGCACATTCTACTCACCTTACTAACACACCTCAAGACACACAGCTGCAGCATATGCAAGCTCTTACATAATATGTATGAACACTTGCATGCACACACACATGCATTTACACATTTTCATTCTCATAACACACCCTTTTGGAGATCACATGCTCTCTCTTTCTCACACACACACATGCACACGCACTTCAAAACCCTGTGTTCTCTCACACACTCTAGGAAACATGCAATCAGCCCTCTAAGTAAAGGTCACATTTGCAATGCAGGTGACTCAAGCAGAAGGCAGCAGGTAATTGGCTGATGGGACGGGGAGCACTAATACCCCGTCTCTGAAAGATAATGTGATGGATGGGAAATGCTTGGCATTGGGGTAATTAGATGTGTTTGGAGGAGAGTAGACCGGGCCAGGGCCTCCACTTATGGAGAGTGGAAGTAAAGAGGGAATTGTGTGTGTGTGTGTGTGGGGGGGGGGGGGTTAAGGTTGAGCAGCAAGGGTCTCACAAGGCCTCCACTAAATTTAAGAGATCTGGAGACAGAGGCAGAAATACTGAGAGGAAGATAAATATGCTTAAGCATCCCATAAGTTTTAAGCTAGTGAGATGTGGAAGAGTGTTCTGGACTTAACTACAGTAAAGTGTAAGAATGAAGTGGAAAGAGAATAAAGAGACAATGGGGGGCAATCAGTGTCTATAGTTTTTCTTTTTTTTTCTATATGTCTACTTTTACATTTATTATGCTTACTTAGCTTGTTACATGCATTAACTTGAAAACTTGTGAGGAAAAGAGGAAGTTGTATGACAGAATGTTACTAAATGCATGCGTCTCAATGTGGTGTATTATTGTAAAAAAAAACTGGATAGCTCACATAGAGAAAATCAATTTCACTGTCATCGAATATTTCTGTGCAAATGGTAGAAGAGCACAGACACTGGAATGACTTAGGATAGGAGAGAAAGGACACATGAGAAAGGAGGGAAAAAATGAGTGTAAAGTGTTCTAATTGGGGTGGGCCAGCTGTGGTGGGGTGAAACCCTTTAAGACACATGCATTATTTAGATAGTGTGTGTGGGCCTTTGTGTGTGTGTGTGTATGTGTGTGTGTGTGTGTGTGTGTGTGTGTGTGTCTGTGTGTGTCTGTGTGAGACACCCTGTCTGCATCAAGCCTCCTTTGAAGAGGGAATATATTTTTTCACAGGGCATCCAAGTGGAAAAAAAGACTCAGCCACTCTCCATACAGACTATGTACATAGCTGGAGAGAGGAGATCAAAATTGAAATATTGTCACTGACGCTGCTCATAACTTAGGGCTGGAGAGAAAGAAATTACAATTATTCTGATATTTTAAGTGGGGAGTGCATCAGTTACAGATAAGAGACAAAACGTAGGTGAGGCTGAGTTTAATATCTGAGGGTAAACAACTCACTATCACAACATTAAATGAATGTCAGCTGTGATTCAATACATTTGAATACATTTTCATAGTCTGAGATTAAGGTTGATACGGCTGTATATAGTTTATGATAATTCAAAATATTAATGAATGTAATTAGATTACCTTAATGGATTTAAGTAGACAGTTGAATAACACCTTGGTAATTAAAGATTGTAAATCACATGTATTTAGGGAAAATGCCTTACTCAGTATCATTTATGTCTGTCAGTTATTATTATTATTATTATTATTATTATTATTATTATTATTATTATTATTATTATTATTATTATTATTATTATTATTATTATTATTATTATTTAAATTATAGGGCAGAGCTATAGCATATCAATTTAACACTGTGGTTAAATGGAGAGATTTATGTTTTCTTATTCCAGAAATTATAAAGACATAAGGTTGGTCATTTTTGTCATCCCTTTTCTATCCTCCTCTTCCTTTCTGTTATTTCCTCCTCTCCTCTCCTCTCCTCTCCTCTCCTCTCCCAGCAGGTTATTGTCGCTGTGTGCAAATAAGATTAGCAGGTTGTATTTTCTCAGGTCTCTGCATTGAAACAGTAAGCCTGGCTGTGTATATAATTAGAGAGAGATTATGGCAAGGCCACTGCCAACGACCATGGCCAACTGACATTTTGTATGTACATGTGTGTATGTGAGTGTGAACTGGCTATGGTTGTTTTGCAGTGGCCTCTCCATAATCTCTGTGTAATTGTGAGCATGTGTGTGCGTCCATGTGTGTGTACAGGACCACAGGTGATGTTTGAAGTGTAGTGGAGCCAGGACTATGGAAACCAACGTCCCGACAATATGGTGTCTGTGAAAGTATGTAATATATAAAGATGTATGTCGGGTGAAATTTACCACCTGAGAAGAGTTGTACAATGACTGATATAAACACCCTATAGGGCACAAATTAAAGGCTTATTAGGTGTACCTTTTAATGATAGAAATGTGTTAATTTGCTTGTAAGTGCTTGCCCTTTGTTACGCCAGGCTTCAAACTCCATCATAGTGTAAACATGCACCCCTGTGAACTTGGCAGATGTCTGTAGCTAGTATCTATCCTTCTGATGGCCCGAGTGTTTGACTTTGACACCATCGATATCCTGTTTATTCAGTCTGCATAGGAATAATCACTTCAGTAAATGTGTGATATTTCACAGGATTTATAGGTTTTTATGTCAGTTTGTATGTCCGGTATTTCCAAATCATATTACCACGCGCAGTTTCAAAAATATTGGAGAAATATACATTTTATTGTTGCACAGCAAGAACCAATGGAGGATCACAAAAATAAAGCAGCAAAATATGTCCATATAAAGAATTATGAAAAATTATACAAAAATTCTACTTAGCAGACATGTATTATTTTCTATTACTCTCCATTATATTACAGTATTTCTCGTCATCTTCCTTGCACTATGCAAGGGCATTTAAAGTTGAATACAATGGTCTACCATAGACTTCAAAGATTGTTTATCGCTCATCAACGATGCGCATTTTTTCTGCAGGTTGACCCATTTCTTTAAATTTTATCAGCCGATAGTTTATCAGTAAATGACAGCCTTAATAGAGCAAGCAGTATGGTCAAAATGGACCAGATTTTTAAAGAGGCTTACGTGCTATCACTTGCATCTGTTTGCATTTAATTTAAAAAAAAGTGTGTAAGTGAAAATAATTTCCTTTTTACTTTTGCTTCTTCAAAAAAGGAACCACTCTGCAACATCACCATTTGCAGAAATTCAGAGACAATGCCTTTCTCTTCCCTTTATATTCTGTCTGCTTCCCATCCCTCCACGTTGCTTGAAAGTTACTAAATAATAGAAGAATTATGGGTATTTTATTCAGCTATTTTTCACGCGCAGTTTCACACACATTTGCGCTCAGAGCACTTTTCTAACTGACTGAAGAATCTTCATAGTGGTTTGCTGTTGCCTCTCCTAATAGATGCCTCACAGCTCCCCACTTTCACCTCCTGCAATTAGTTTTCATTGAATGCTATTGATTTTTGCCCCCTTTCAATTACATACACAAAAGTCAACCACATAGATGTTTGTAGTCATTAGGAGGTACTCTTTGTGTCTTCTCCAATACTAATTATGTCTGGCTGCTGGTGTTTGTTATCCTCCCTGGATGAAGGAAAAAAATAAAAACTCCAAAAAAAAAAAAAATAGAATCAGTACATGCACCAGTGGAGATCTGGGCTCTTGTCGCGTGTGTGTATGTGTGTGTATGTGAGTGAGTGTCTGAGCACATGGCTACCCTGCCACCGTGAAGCCTATGGAGAATACACCTAATAAAATAAATATGACTTGGATAAAGAAAAAAAAGAAGAAAGTGTTTGTCCCTTGGCACGTCTCTCTCAGAGTGTGTAATGTATTGTGTTTTCTTTGTAGCCTGGCATTTTTCCCGCATCGTTAACGGTATGTTCCCAGAAATGTATTGTATTTCATTCTAAGTAAATCCTGACATTAAATGGCTATTTCCTTTTTACACAATTTGGGGATTTTTACTGAAATCTGTCTGAGGATAAAACAGAAATGAAAGGAAAATAAAAGAAAGGAAAGGAAAGGAAAGGGAAGGAAAGGAAATCATATTGACCCTGCAATATATAAAGCATTTATTTATTTACATAAACTATTAATCTGTATGAATTTATCTTTAAATGATGAAAGCTTTCAGCTTTGATTACGGGCCTTTACTGAACAACATATTATTATACACACATATTGTCCTATTAACTGTTCTCTGTAATTTTTTCATGTTCCCCTCTCCATCACCCATGTACTGAAAATATTGCAGATTAGGGTAAAAGGTTGCACAGGTCTCTGTATTTGAACTAACCTCCGTTCTATATTTGCACATCCTCTAAACAGGAGTGCCATGCATATGTACAGAACAGATTTGGCTAGCATCTCTGAGATGAATCATCATGCCCTTTCCACTGCATGGCAGCGGTTCAATGATAGCTTTGACCGTGAGAAGGAATGGACATTTTTATTGCATGGAGATGTAGAAACTGATTCTGTAGTATAGTTTTTGGTTATTTGCTCTAGAATAACACATTTGATTGTTTTCTCTCTTCCAATAGTTTTCTCTTACAAAACAATATCAAATCTTCGGGAAGTTTTAGGTTACACAAAGAATGTAGGAAGGCCTGCTCACACTAGAATTTAAAACTGTCCAATTTCACACACATATAGGGTCATTAAAATGTAATCGCTGTGATCGGTGGAGTCATTTGCAGGACGAAGTAAATCTGTGCAAATTACTATATGCATCAGGTTCAAGTTTGGTGAACTTTGACATGCAAAATTTGCTCCCTTGACCAGTGACAAGCCATCTAGACGGTGCTCAACACTGAGGGAAAGGACAGCCAGAGTCCAAAATGAAGGAAGCTATTTTGGCTTATTAGCTGTGTTAGAACTTCACTTTTATTTAGCCCTGTTGGAGTATAAACTGCTCCACAAAAGAGTAGTGGCTTGCCGCCAGTGGAAATAGAAAGAAGCCCACTGACTGGCATGTTCCTGGCTGGCTAGCGTGTTAGCGGTTAGCTCATCTGCTACAGTAGTAACCAACTAGCCCTGCGAGTAGTCATGAAGCTTCTACAACCACAAATGTCAAAAATACACGTGGATGACCTTTCTGCGCCACTTTCTAATATGGCCAGGCCTGAAGATTTCTAGCTTGTGAATAGATGTCCTAATATTCCATACAATGTATTTCTAAAGCTTTTGCAACATAATAAAGCAGGTAATTGTTCATGTTTTCCTCCATAGCAACAAACTGGACATGTACTCCGTGTATCACAAACTAAATTTGATAGCAAGCTGCAACATTTTCTCAGATGGTCCATTCCTCTCAAAACCTCCCTCACATCTTTTTTTGATGGCCCCTGCAGTCTGCTGTTCTTAGCATGGAGATTACTGAAAGACCTGAGGTAAATGATACAGTGTTTATGGGGATCATGGGTGATGACCCGAAATAGTGTGCAGGCAAGCATCACAAGATTACTAAATCATTTCAGTAAGTCCTACGCCATTCTTGTTTTAGGACCTGCTGAATGTCATGCCTGAATTTGAGTAATAGGCGTACTATGGTATATTGAAGGATTACCATGTCAGCAATACCACTCACCATGCACAAAGCAATATTTGTTTTTGGGGGTTTTTACACACACTTTAACTTCAGTACTTTGTTATCACCAAATGTTAGCATTTAGTAAGTTTTCCTTTGACAACTAATTAGAATATTTTGTTTGACAGGAACACAGAAGTGTCTCAGGTAGAGGTCTAATATATCAACTTGAAAAAGAATTCATGAGAAAAGTCTTATCCGTTGGATCAAAGTCAGAGAAATCCTCCTAATTATGATGAGATTCAGACTGGTTGTCTCACTCTCTCTTTTCTTCCTGCTCCCTTGATCTTTCAGTCGTTGACTCTGCCATCTATCACAAAGTGTTCCTTTGATAATTACATGTCAAAATGACTTTAAACTCCCTTGCTAGGTGTAAGGCATTACAGCCTGAATGACAGGCCAACTCACTTTAAGGACCTTTTAACAAGGTAAGTCAAGAGTATGCCATGCAGTCACTCACTCATTTGCACAACCATTCAGCAACACCTAATTACAGTCTTTCATAATCCTCTGACTTGTTTTTTGACTAAACAAGTTCACAATGAAGGCCACTGTGGCAGTCTGCCATCCCTCTCTTTCTCTATGCCTCTAACTCTCTGTTTCTGTGTGTGTGTGTGTGTGTGTGTGTGTGTGTGTGTGTGTGTGTGTGTGTGTGTGTGTGTGTGTGTGTGTGTGTGTGTGTGTGTGTGTGTGTGCAGAGTTTGGAAACATGCAGGCAGAAATAAGGTAGAGACAGTCTGCCACTCAGTGAAACAGATAATTAACTTTTATAGAGCAGAGTGGGGATTTATTTATTTATTTTAACAGATTCAGTGGGCAGGGAGGATCCATGCCTTTGTGTTTGTCAGCCGATGGAAATGAGACTTCAGGAGAGAGGGGCAGACGGGAAACAGAATGTTGATGGGCCAAATGCCAAGCCATAAAGTCTCTAGTGAGTTCTTCCATGAGACCGTATGTGTGTGTGTGAGTGTGTGTCTCTGTGTGTGTGGATGCAAACCCCCAGAAAAAGCCAGCAGAGCTTGAACGCTTGGCACTTGCAGTTCATGTGTTAAATTTGGGCATGGTTGTCAGCGTGTATAGAGGTGTGTTGAACTTGCTTAGCATGTCCCATGGACACTTGCACACTTTGTATACTTTTACACAGCATGTTATGGAGGCCTCACACACACACACACACACACACACACACGAGTCTGTCTGGTTGCTTCAGTGTGTATTGCAGAGCCCAAGACTGTGCTAGATTTGAGTACTTTTCCCTGCATTGTTTTGTATGTTTACCAGCCGCGACAGAGTAGTTGTGTTTTCACTTTGTGAGTCTATGCATGTGTGTGCGCGTGTGTGTGTGTGTGTGTGTGTGTGTGTGTGTGTGTATGTGTGAGTCATCATGGCAAAATGTGGTCCTGGAGACATCTATAGTAGCAGGAACTACCACAGAGGCAGTTTTAAGCAGGTGTTTATATGTCCGTCTGTCTATCGGTCTGTCTGTGGACAGATTTTGTCCCTGCGATAGTGTCACAACCGTGCAAGACGCAGTAACAAAACTTCACGTGTGTGTAGTTGAGATCAAAACGAGGGCAGAGCTTGAATATGGGTGTGGTGTAGTTCCTTTTTGTTTTCATCTTTTGCTCCAGACTCTGTGAAAATTAAAAAAAAACAATCACATAGTTTCCAGCACTGGAGAATAGAAAAGCTGTCTGCCGCAGGAAGTCATTATCACTTTTTTCAAATGGTTCATATAAATTAAAAGATAGAGAAGTGGAATGAATAAACAGTACTAAGACAAATGATAGCAAATACCTTTATGACCATGTTTGACATTGTGTTTTATGATTGCCAGTGTGTAAGTGGTATTTTTTCAGGAGGCCAGACAGGTGAGTACTACTGACAGGATTTTCCACAGAAAAGTCAGAGATTAGTGTGAGCTACACTAAAAATTATAGCCTAAAGCTAGAGCTGCTGTCATGACAAATTCCAAGTTGTTTTTTGGTCTTCAAATCCCCAAGATTTCCATCTAGGTAGCGGGTTGCGTTTTTAAGCTATCCCGAAAAATCTTTGTACCCGAGGTCACATTTCAGGGTCAATTGGTCCACTATTATTAAGACTACATTGGTATGTGATATCACTCCTGCAGTTTGATGCTTGATTCTTATAACTGTTTTTGTGGTATTTTTTTTTTTTTTACACAGGACATGGTGATAACTCAGTGTAAGACTTTAGCAACCTCTAATCAGTTTAAGCCATTTGTTATTTAGATAGTGAGGACGAGCTCTAAGCTTTGGCTTCTTTGCATGCTCAGACTGTCAACATAAAGTACAAGCATTTTGACATACCAATGATTGTTTAATCTAAAAGTAACACAATAAGAACTTTTAGCAACTCTAAAGATAGATAGCTATACATAACTACACCAGTAAGTGTTCTTGATCTTAAACCAGTTGTTACTAGGAACATGTTAATAGAACATCTGAAACTGCACGGCTTTTAGGTCATTCAGCTGGAAAAAAAATGCCCTCTTCGGAAACACATATACCTCTTCTTGCAAAATGTGATCTCAAATGACTGATCTTAACTAGCTGAAGTTTTTTGAAATGGACTTCACTAATGATGGCCAAACACCCAGAAAGTTGGAGAAGTTCTCCAAGATTAACTTCCTAATATGGAGCTCTATTCACCCCCTTAATTCTTGCTCTTTTTCAGCGCTCACTGTATTGCTTTGGTGGGTTTGAAACTCAGTTTCAAGCCACCTGTGAACTGGGAAGAAACATTAGAAATTCCTTAATGCTTAAATTACTGTACTTGCATTCCATTTTGGTGTATCGACACTTTTTTTTCTTCTTTTTTTAACCCCCAGGCCTACTGCATCATATTTGTTTGAAGACTAGGGCTACCAATTACTCTGCAGAAAAAGCCATTTCATCGCCATGTTGGAGTTTAAACAAGACAAAAGTAGGTGTATGCTGTATGGAGTAAAAATACAGATTTATTGCTCTTCCACTTCCATTCTTCAAACTGATTATACCATACCAATATTACTTTGAATGTTTATAATTTAGTGCTATTACATCTGTACATTTATCTAAGTAAAATGTAACATCACTTTAGGGTGGATACTTACTAAACTGTTTGGTTATGTGGTTTGAAACATTCGCACTAGTTCAACAAGGTGTCTACAATGTCAGCTATAAACTTGAGGCATGTTTCTCATAGCAAGTTTAACCACATCAAGTGAGTTTTAAGTGCTTTGAAAAGTGTCTGGGGTTAGGTTGAGGTTACACTTTAAGTGCTTAAGCTCCCTTACAATAGCTCATGTGTGCATCACCCAAAATCTAAAAACCAAATGCAGAAACCTACCTCTCCGTATGTCCCTGTGGCAGCAAAAATAACATTTTAAAGTATACTGTACATGGAATACAATAAAAATGTTAACCCCTGAGCTCCAATAACACAATTTACCAGATCTGGAGAGTAAATCAAAGAAGAAGCATGCTGAAACCATAATATCATACACTTCATTTAATGAGACAGTAAAGAGCCTTTCAGTTTTATCTGTGAGTAAATGTGTGGATCAAGATACTTTAAAAGGGACTAAGGCAGGTTTACAGAGACTATCTGTTGTAAGTAGTATGTAAAGCAACAGTGACCTCTATGGTTTAAAAAGGGAACCGCAGAATTGGAGAAGAATATGAAGTTTGAGGACTTGGATATAAGCTCAAGAATAGATTTCAGAGCTTGCTGAAGTGTCAAAATTGTCACAGTTTTTTTTCAACGGCTACTTGAATTCGATAATGTGAAAAGTTTATATCAACGTCAACTAACAGACGAAATTGGTATCAGTTTAACAGTGGCAAGTAACCTGAAGGACCAGGGCAGATATTTCTGTCACAATTTTAGCTTTAATAGAAGAAACAAAAAAAAAAAGTTTTCATTTCACTGTCTTTGTGTGTGTGTGTGTGTGTGTGTGTGTGTGTGTGTGTGTGTGTGTGTGTGTGTGTGTGTGTGTGTGTGTGTGTGTGTCTGTGTGTCTGTGTGTGTGTGTGTTTGTGTTGATCTATGCGTATGTCTAGAGGGAACCTGCAAGAGAGTGTCTTTGTGCCTGTCTCCTACCTGCTTGCAATGGTCAGAATGTGCGTCTTTTTGTCTGTCAGTCTTGTCTGTCCATCTCTCTGTCGATCATTGTGCAGTTGTGTGTCTATGTATGTGTACATGTGTCTGTGTGTGTATGTGAGAGAGAGAAAGAAAGAGAGAAAGAGAGAGAGGGAGGGAGTCTGACTGTCAGACTGTCTGTCACCACTGATACTAGCAGTTTGCTGGAGGGGAAACATCCAGATATTTCTGCTTGACCGTACAGCTGCCCAGCCAGAGACGGCCTCTTTTCCTGCTTGGGCCCTCTACGGACTGCTCTGTGTGTGTGTGTGTGTGTGTGTGTGTGTGTGTGTGTGTGTGTGTGTGTGTGTGTGTGTGTGTGTGTGTGTGTGTGTGTGTGTGTGTGTGCGTCCGTGTGTGTGTGTCTGTTTATGCGTGTGTGTGTATAAGTCAGACAAAGCAAGACAATGTGTGTCGGGTTGGATAGTGATTTTGGAATCTGTTTCGCCCTCAGGTGACTGTCAAACTGTCAGAAAAGCAGGTTTGTTCCACCTCGAGATGTACCTCACCATGTTTATATTTGCAGTTATTTTCCCCTTTGAGTGCTAACATGTTGTTGACAACGCTGTACACAGAAAGGCTGGACGGGTAAATAAGTCACACAACTATCCCGATCTGGAAGAGCATTGCACGGATTAGTAAAATAGCCAGATAACAGGAGTTTTTTTTTTTTCAATTCTTGGAGGTTTTTTGTCTTTAATGTCTTTAAGTAATGTCGACTGCTCATTTGTAGTTTTTAATGAATACTCAGGCAACTATTTGAGGTCTTATATAGACCACATTTTAATCAGCAAATAGTTCTCTAATTGTTAATTGACATAAACAAAAGAAATACATAATTTCAAATACAACAAAGTTTGTTAATAAGAAAATACAAAGTTCAAATAATCTAAAGTATCTATTACAGTGATTCCAGCAAAAGTTCAGGCTTTAATCCTGTGGAATGTGCTCAGACTGAAGCGTGAGACCCAACCACACAGCAGCAGTATGAGCGTTATATCTGAACCATCCATGTGGTTTATCACTCTACGGATAATAATGAGCGTCTTAGTTTATCGTCGTACACAAGACAATCTACTCTGCTCATTGTGTCCTCTCCCTGGGTTAGTGCGCCCTGCTAATCACTCCCCTGATCCCTCCAGCAACAAGGACAAAGTGAGAAAAGGCCCCTTTCTCACAACACCTGAATACCTTTTATGCAATCGTAACCATACAGAAGCTTTCATCAGAACAAACAGCAACCGACAATGAATGAACACAACATTTTGGCATGAAAACAGCAACAAAGAGTTTGGTCAAACAACAATCCAAAAATGTCCATTTTTATGATCCAGGATTGTAATGAATGAAAGCATGTGAGATTAGTTTTGGGTTTTGTTCAAGCCTGTTATCAAAGAGGAACAACAATGGTGGCGAACGATGGAACAGGCTGGTGCAAAACAGAAAGTTTTTGTATTTCAGTTTTCAAAGCCTTGCCTATGAGTCGCTGGGGGAAACAATCACCCTGACACAGGTCCATTGTTTCTGGGCGGGTATAAGTACAAGAGGCCTAATGTGTCTGTTGTTTACAGTCTCTGGCTCTCAGTATTCATCACTTCCCAGAAGATAGGTGATCAAAGATAGAGACAGCAGGATGCCGAAGAGATATCACAGAGAATGTGAGGATTTACAACTGCACTGTTCATAAAACCAGGCACTTTTACAATAGAGCTGCAAAAGACCCGCGTGGACCGAGCAGAACTGTGTGTGTACACGCATGTGTGCGTGGATGTATGTACAATGGATTTCCAGTGCCAAATCAGTCTCCTGTTTTTATCTGCTGTGTGAGAAACACCTATGGGAACCTAAACAGAGAATGCAATATCAGCAATTTAGCACAAAGGACCAAATAACAGAATTATGCTTTCAAAAACCTCTGTCTTGGATGGAAACAAATGCACATGCACAATCCCACAGAAGCGCACACGCACAAACTTGCACAAACACACAGCTGGATGCAGGAACATGCACATCACTGAGCACGGAAGGGATTACAATATTTCCCCCCCTCAGCCAGATTAGACAAGATCAAATTATTTCCCTTCTGTGATGCCAGTTTGCTGCTGTCTAATGCCGGCTTTTCAAACAACACAAGGTTTATTGTGGGAAGAACATAATGCAGCAGATTTCAAATTCCTGTCAAATGCGGTGTGACAGAATACAGTAGCTCTTCTCGTATTCAGCAGGAGGAGGCCCACGCAGGCCACTTACACTGGCTGCAGCTAAGCTGTTTATGTCCCCCATTCAGCAGTTACAGAGGCCAGCGAGTGTAAACACAACAGTATCTTTTTAATTGTGCTGTTTCAAGCCTCGCTTCTCTGTCGAATTAGAGAGCAGACCACTCTCTGTCTCTCCCCCAGTCTGGCAGATTAGGGGCCTTGCTGTAAGGAAATGCCGGGGTGGCTCAGTTTGGGTTGTCACCGAATCAGCTTAAACTTTGCTCAGCGAGCATGGCGAAGAGCGATAACAACCGGACGCTTGTTTGCGGTGCAGAGATGCTGCGGCAAGGGCGGCGGGGTGCAGGCATGCCACATGTGCTTGCTTGTGTGTGTATGTCCAATAGACTTTTCTGCTTGTTGTCCCCTTATTTGTTAGAAAGCCAGAGATAAGGAGAAACAGAGTGAGTGAAAGGGACTGAAATAGGTACTTTTTTGTGTGCATGAGCGTGTGATGGACACTGAGCAGGTAAAGAAGTACATGTGAGTGAGAGATCGTTCAGTTGCATTGTGTACAGTGTACAATACGGTGGGTAGAGTATAGACATATGTCGGAAAAGATGGCAGTTATACACTGTCTTTGCATTTTAACAAAATGGTGGTGGCAGCTCCTGCTCTAAGATAAATCTCTGTCAACGTGGAATTTGCCAATATAACCATCTTTTATTTTCAACCTTCACACGCCAAACACGCTCTAAGCACAAGAATATGTTCTTTAATTTTTGTTTGCATTATCTGGTGAATTTAGATTGTGTATTGAGCAGTAATTTGCTGTGAATGGAGCCTACAATTATCATGTCCAGTCCACAGGGCTGCCACTGGTCAGTCAAAATGCTGACCACCATTCAAACAAAAAAACTGAATACTCAATCTGTAATCACCTTTTCAAATTCAAAATCTCAGTGTACAAGTGCAACCGGCCTTTTCTGTCTATCTGTTTGCTGACTTTGTAAAACATAGCTGCCCTCAAGGGAGATGGTCCTCCCAAGGAAAACGAGGAGGAGTAAAGGAGTAAATAGTGTGAAATTGTTATACAGCCACTAACTCTGCATAGGGAGGAGGTCAGGGTGGATGACTGGGACAACAAAATGTTGGACCTTGACACAGGACACCGTTGTTTGTTTCCATTTCAAACCCACAGTCAGTCTTGTCGTCTGTCAGCCATGACTGCGGCTGTTCGCCCTAGATCAGCTTTAGCTTTGAAAACGCAATGTTGTCCTAGTGGTGTCAGAGCAGAATACGCTTATACATGTCAGCCTGGAGGGCACTGACCAACAACATCCTATGTTGTTTAACTTTGAGAGTGTGTTATGAACTAGTTTGTCAGTTAACTGAAGCAATGGAGGCACAACGAAAATATGCAACGGGATGGTCTGACCGGATTTCAGTCAAGTGCTAAATCAACAAACAGGCTGGACAGGAAGAAGGTCTCAGCAGGGTTGTTATTAGTTAGCAACACGTACTGCATGAGTTAGTGTGGCTAGCTGGCTAACAACAGCAGCCAACAAGTCGAAAATTTTACATTGTTTATTAAAACACTTAACTGTCATTACCCACTGTCAGTGTCCTTGCATTCCCCGCAGCCAGATAGTTAAACAAGGATATAATATACAATCAATAACAATCTTTTTTTTAAGGTAGGCTACGTCTGAATTGGGTACGTACAAAGGCTATGTTTGCATTTGAATTAGTTTGAATGAATTACATGTTAGTTTGATTTTGTATCAAATTTGTTTTTCCTTCAAAAAGTTCACAATGACAACCCAGGCAAGTTAACTGACATCTTGGTCAATTTTTGGTAAATCCCAAATTTGTAAGTTCTCCTCATCGCAAATGAAAATGAGATACTTTTTTTTTTTCCATTTCTCCACCCCAACCATTAAAAACTTCTCCAAGATTGGTTGAGATGCATTTTTCATTGCACCATGTGCTTTTGTAGAATGATCAGCTGGAGTTAAATTGGTTAGGACATGTCGGTTTTTAAATTTTAAACATTGTCTTTAAAAGAGGGGGGCAGGGATATAACCCTGGCGGTTGAAATGAGGTCTATACACACTGAAGGAATTAACCTTTTCTGTATCTAAGAGCTGTGGAAAAGAGACAGGAAAGTCTCTGTCTGTCACCTCTGGCATTCAGGAGAGAAGAGCGAGAGAGGGAATGGGAATGAGGATAGGAGAGCAGAACAGAAAAAGGGGGAGGGGAGGGACGTGAAAGCTTATGAATATTATAATGACAGTGGTTTCATTCTATTTTTTTTATACCGTAGGTACTTCACGTTTATTGTGAAGTACCTATGATGCTAGACCTTGATAAGTTGACACGAGAACTTAGTGGCACGGTACTGTACGTCAAAAATCTTGAGAGGCATGTGTGTGTGTGTGTCCCAGTATTTCTTCTGTCTCAATGGAAAACTACTCTGAGCTTTGATACATCCGTGAGCACTATATTTAAAAGTGAGGACATTGTTGTCAGTTGGACCTGTTTTATTGTAAGGATCACAGTTAGGTTTAGCTGAGGGTTGTTCGCAGGCATGTAAGGCTGAGGGTTTAAGGATCTCATTAACTTGCTGTGTACTTCCATTTCTGCCCTCTCCAGGGTTCCAGGGTGGCTGATATCAGAGCTCTACATGTCTGAAAGTTAAATCTGACTGAAGTCTGACCTTGGTGTACAACGTGGTCAAGACCAAACTCTGCTCTCTCATATCTGGCTCTGCATATACAACAGTTAATAGTCATTCTGAATACAAACTGTCATACATGCATGAGAAATTGAAGGTAAGTGTCAGTACGTTCGTAGATGATAGGTGTTAATGTTATATTTTACAAGAGAATGAAGAAAGAATAAATAATAAGTAAAGCTGTTTTAAATTGGATTAATCAAAATAACTCGATCCCCTGACTTTATTTCTAATACCATTATTAGGTTTACAGTTTTATTTTTCTGTGAAATGTCTTTGCAACCTTTGCATGGGTAACCATGAAGTTTGATACAGATACCCATGATGCCCAGAGGATGTATCTTAACAACTTTGGTGATCCCTTTACTTTTACTGTAGTACCACTATCAGATAAAAATCTTAATGTGTATAATAATATGCTTTATGACCAAATACCTCCATAACTGATGACATTTCCATCAGCCTCAGCTCTACCTTGCTTCTCGCTCTAATTGGCAAATATTAATATGCCGACAGGTTAAACTAAGATGGTGAACATGGTAAGCATTTATACCTGCTAAACATCAGCATGTTTAGCTATTGTCATTGCCAATATGTTAGCATTCAGCTCAGTCACTGCTGTGCACAAGTGCAGCCTCACAGAGCCGCTAACAGGACTGTAGACTCTTCGTCTTGTTTGAAACTCCAGTATGTGTTGCACTACACTGAAACCAAGAATGTATTGTTTGTAAGGACAAGCAATAGCTCAATGCACTACTGTATGATGAGTATGACAATACGAATGAGGTTTATCAAGTGTTGTATAGGTGCATATTAGTCTAATACACTGGGTTTTAATACAATTCAGGGTCTGTATCACTGAGGTCTTAAATAGGTTTCAGGTCAATGGCTGAACCTGTAATTGGCATAGCTACATCATTAAAATAAATAAATCTAAAAATGAAGTTGTAGTCTAAGAATCACCACTCTATTAAACATCACTTGGTTTTAAAAGAAGTTGGTGTCAATAATTAGGAAAGACATTTGTGTAAATCTCACCTGTGTAGATCTTAGAAAACACCTTTCATTGCCCAAATTATTAAATGTCATTGATATGCTCTCAGTCACGAAAGATGTTTTAAAATACATAAATTCAGCAGAAAAATGAATTTATGTTAATATTTTCAAAGGCAAAGAAAAAATCTGGTCTGAAGAGCACTGAGGTGATGCCTATTAATCCCCTTCTATCCGACAGCAGCGTTAGAAAAGGTAGAATTGTGAAATGACAAGCCCCTAAAAAAAGTGAACGAGCACACTTGAGCGATTTCGACTACAGCTCCCCTCAACCATGCTTGTGGTTTTGAAAAGGAGGTGAATATGGTGAATTCTGTCTCTAGACTGACGCAAAGCCGAGCGGACAGGCAGGTAATAGGAGGGCGAGGTGGGGAGAGAGAGACAGGCATGGAGCAATCATGAAAATGAATGCAAATGGAGGCAAGGGCAGCCATGGGAGGTCCAGGAGCATGGAGAAGAGCATACTTGAAAAAGATCTGTTCAAAGAGCACAGAGGGCCTGGCCCGTACTAAACACAAACGAAAGGTTTTAAAATCCTGGATAAGTTGAAATAAGTATACTTTTGACATTTTCAAAGATGTAAGTAAGGGTTCAGATGTCTGAAAGTAAACCTGGATTTGACTGACGTGTATTCCTTCCTCCTGTTGTGTAGTCATTAAACACATGGTTTTGTATGAAAACCGACTTTCTTGCTTCTTTCCCATTTGCATCTACAGTAAGTGTTTAACTATCATGGACCTGATCTTGCCCATAGCATAATGACACAGGTTTTTGTTATGTTTTTGAAAAGGCATATGTTATTATTCATTTTCCTAACTCTTTCCTCTCTTTATTTGTGTCTTCCTTCAAAATTAGTACCATCTGTTTTGCGAGGACAAGCAGACAAATTTTGCTATCTCACTCTCTAGTGCGACCGGGCAATAATACCTCAAACTTCCTTTGCCTCTCCTTTTTCTCTCTATGCTCAATGCATCATTTCATCTCCAAATTCCCTTCATTTTCACCCTCAGGTTAGCCTTTCCTTTGTATCAATCTTTGTTCCTGTCATCTTGCTTTATGCACTCTCTTCACCTCCCTCTCTCCTTCCATACCCAGCACTTTTCCCAGTTTCCTTTCTCCCCGTCATTCCATCTCCATTTTACCCTGTTCCTTCACTTGGGTCTTCTGCCCCCCAAACACACACACACACACACACACACACACACACACACACACACACACACACCTTCCACACAGTGTTGATGCGGGACTGTCAAGTACCTTAAAAAACCCTGTCAGTTTAAAAACACGATGCCCCGTGACCTTCCCACACCCAATAAATGAATGGAAATGTACATCAAAACTGTGAGTGTATGTATGTATGTATGTATGTATGTGTGTGGTTGGGTTGGTTTCCCCACATGCAAATGTATAAACAATTAAATGAATGAATGTATATGAATAAACAAGAGCTGACTATTATCATACATTTATGATACAAAAATTAAATGATAATCTAAATATTTTACTGTATCTTAACCTTTACAATCTGCACATTGCAATGGAAACACAGATGAAAAACAGCTTTGTGTGTGGTTGATTACAATTCTTTAGAGTTTAGTGACTTTCTGGATAACTTTGAAGTTAGTGATGGTAGGGGCTACTAATTAAGTGTTGGCAAACATGCATACGTAATTCCTCTGTCTTTTTCCCTCTCACTTATCTGCCCTCTTTCCCTGCACCACAGGTTCTGGCCTTCCTGCAGCTTTGAACATCTCAGCTTGTGGTTGTAGATTAATAAAACAGGAAATTAATGAATTTTGGATGAAATCTTCCCAGTTGGGGGCAGGTTGCGCCTCATTAAGGCCTGTATTATTGATCAGATTGAAAACCTCCGCTACCTCTGGAACCAAACTGTTATAACCAGACGCCCACATCCCCCTCCTCCATAAAGAATGCTAATTGCACGGAGTTAAAGGATTAATAGCTAATTGAGCATATTTTCAGACAAATCATCGTCATGGCTTGACACTAAAATGAATGTCTTTAATATGCATGGGGCATTTCACACACAGTTGCATAATGTTCTGGACAAGATTAAGAAAGGCCTTGCAAAATCAAAATGACTCTAAACCATACTGTATATTACGTATTACATTCTTATTGTAACGTCATATGTAATGTACGGCTTCTCTGATAAGCGATCAGCAGTTATGAGACAATATGACTTTGACACTTCGCTAGACAGGTTCCCCAATAAGAATAAACCTCAACTGCTGAACTTTAAACATGGTGTCCTTGAGGTTAATGTGCATATTCTGTTTTCCAGGTTTACTCAGCTGGGTTAAAAGCTCACAGTAAACTCAGAGTTCTTGAGCTTCATTGCCGAAACAGTATTTACTTGTCCACCCTCTGTGTGACAACTGTATGTAGTTGCATCTTCCGTGGTTCCCTTTTTTTGTTTTCTCTTTGGTGACTATATATTTTTTTTCTCCCAAGCAGCTTGCCATGAAAAATTAAATGGATGCTAAGTAACTAATGCAGTTTCTCAGTCGTGTGTTGAGACAATAAAAAATTAACAATGGAAATAATTAATTTTGATTGGTGCCCACAGTACTAAAAAACTTGTGTTGTGCCCTTATAACTAATTCATATCTCATGCAAATTCTTTTCTTCACTTACATGCAAAACAATGTTGCATCCATGTCATATAAATTGTGGAAGACTTTTAACTTATGTTCCAGCATGTTGTGATTTCAGTATGCCCTTGTGCACCTTCAGCGTGGCTTTGGCTTTTTATTTGCTTTTATTTTGAAGTTCCACTCAGTCATCTAATATGCATTTAACCAGAGGTAAACATGCATCCCAAGCAAGATTTCATTTTGTAACTATTAATTCTTACCTTTCTCCCTGGCAGGGCTCATTTTCACACTATTGTAGACATCTCTCCTTTTGTTTTGCTGTCTGCTACTCGGCGTATCGCTACTAGCCCTGCATGCCTTAGATTTAACTGTCATTTAGCCTAATGCGGCATCCAGTACTCCTTGTTTACATGATGTTAGCCTGACTACTACCACGGTGGCTACGTTAGTTTGTCTCTTTCCTAAAGTGATTCAACAAATAGATCCGGTGTTACCGGAATACCTACAGTACAAGTGTGAGTCACCATCTTTACAAGAATAACAGAGCTTGTAATTACCTCATGTAATGTAAGTGATTGCTCGACTGAAGGATATAGTCATTATTTGAGCTGTGGACAACACATTAAAGTAATATTCTTTCACTGCTGGGTATAACACTAGAACCTGTAAATATATAAATAAATTGACAATTCCCCAAGTAAGGGAGCAATAGTACAGCAATATCTCCATAAGGACTTTGTGTACTTTATGCACTGTACTTTTCTAGACTGAACAAAAGCAGGTCTTTGCAGTGTGTACCACAGGCTCCAGGTGTTTCACCTGTATGCTATGATCTAAATAGTCAGCAAATCCATCACAGGAGTTCAACTGCAAACATTTGATCTATTTATTAACCGTATTTTTACAGGAACCTGGAATAACAAACCATATGTAAATAATAATGAAGGTATATAAACATGTATAAATAATATATGATCTGGTATACCCCATTTACACTGTACTTTACATCCCTAGATCCCGGACTGGTAGACATAAAAGCCAATACAAAAGAAAAAGCAAAACATATGTTAAAAAAAAAAAAATGTGAACACAACACTGCAATTATATGGATTTTCCCTCAGCCCTGCCTCCACCTGACCAACGCTCACATACCCACATAAACAAGTAAAGTTCTCCCTATAAACACTGATGAGTAAAAACACATACACACACAGCTACACACTCTCTTCTCTTCCCCACATGATCCCCTTGTTATCCCTATATGGCATCTTGCTGAGTGAGTGAATCCATCTTGACAACAAATGGGATTTAAGACAAAGAATATGTTTCCCTCCACTCTCCCATATTACTAATAGATAGAGTGTTGGGTTGCATAGCATAAATACTTTAACCACGTCGTCTCCATTTGTAACTGTGTGGTCCAAACTGATTCAAACAGGAACATATGAAATATAAATTGGCATTTTATAATGGCACTTTGCGCGTGTGTGTCTGAGTGTGTGTTGTGCATTGTAGTGACACTCTTCAGGGACTTTCCAGCCCTCGTAGACAAAGTAAATTGAGGAAGAAGAGAGACCAAGCTTTTCTGTGGGGATTCTTGTTGCAATGGCAGGCAGCTGTAGCAGGCCAGTACAGGGAAAATATATTTCCTCCAGCAACATTTTATGCCCTAATTTCCCCCCAAACGCACACACACACACACACACACACACACACACACACACACACACACACACACACACACACACACACACACACACACACACACACACACATTAAAATTAATCACAAATAAACACACAAACACACTCTTTCAAAACCAGAGTAAGCGGCACGAATGTAGTTATTGTATCTATGAATGAAGGGGATAGATGTGCATATTAATAAAAATATAATAACATCAGGGGTAAACGTGACATTTGTGTAGTCATTACCAAATAAGCAAATGGAATGGACAAACCCCACAAATTGAAACAATTAAGTAATATAATAGCACTGCAATAGTGTTCAGTTTTGTTGAGGAGTTGATTCACAATCTGTGCAACCGTGGTTTTTTGTATTACCATCTTAGATTGCATGATATTGTAAGATGTCTCTGTAATTTTGTGCATGCCTTATACCCATTTATGCATGACTTTTAAAACTGAATACTGTCAGAAAGCAAGGAAAGACTTAAATTAATGGACGACAAAAAAATAAAAAGAAAGGGTCATATAATAGACTTAAGGGAAGAGGGATTCCAGAGAGGAAAGAAAGCTGCCCAGAGGTGGAAAGTGCTGGTTGCTTACCACAAGAGGAAACCTAGTTAGCTGAGCAAATGCACAGAGCATGTAGACCAGAAGCAACATGGTTTCTTGGAGCTTGTACTACACTCCTGTTGGACATCATGTCAACCCGGGGCTGATCCATCACAGTCAGCAACACCGTACACTCTAGTTGTGCATCTCCAACCGCAGATCTGTCATTGTAAAAGCTGTAGAACATCTTGTCTGTCTAACACACACACTGGAGCTAAACTGCTGTACTACATCTCAAATCACGGGTCCATCATTGTACCGGCCGAAGAACATCTAGTCTGTCTTGTTGCAAACTTAAGACTGCGAATTGAGGCAATTATGGCTTCATGGATTTGGGCGCATACAGCACACACACATATACACACTAAGAAAATTTCACATTGGCTTGATTATATTATTAATGTAATACATCTCACATACCATTACACAGGGACTTCTTTATAAAAATATTAATAGCACAAATATATACATGCATATGCACTAACTATGTGCCTCTAAAGCCCCTCACCAGCTGAAAAGACAGACTAACCAAAGTCTCTAACTTGGTCCTCAAACACATTGAAATACATCAAGACAAGAGTACTCCCTGCTAGCACATTAACATATGTATAAATGCTCATTCAGAAGAAATCACAAGCACACAGGCTGTTAGTTTTTCTCCAAAGGAAGCTGAGTGTATGCTTGTGTTTTGCTGTCAAATACGGTCCTGTGGGCAAATATCAATATACAGTAACTCACTGTGTTCATTTAATGGCATCCGCGCCAGTGCAATGAATTTGCAAGCCAGCATACACTACTCTACTATTAATTTCTCAGCGCTACAAGTATAACTTAACTTTTGCAGATCGTTGCCATCAAAGCCAAATAAAGTGCTTCTTTTCATTTCACAGAGGTGACATTTAGCCTGTGAGAATGTGAGAAATTCAAGAAAAAAAAACTGGACTTTCGTTATGCATTCCAACACAGAGAACATCTCCAGCTCCAATTTATGACTTGTCTCAATGTGACAACTTAAGCAAGCATAGTTGCAACAAATGTAAACAGCTGACGTAACCATGCTTGGGCCAAACTGTAGCACTGTATTTTGCAATTTTAATTTCCCTTCTTTTTTTTTTTTCTAACTAAAAATGGTTTCTCTGTTAGAATCTTTGGTAACTGTTGTGTATCCAAGCTTAGTACAGCTACTCTCCACTGCAAGGGATCAAACTACAAGCTTAAAATGTATCAGAGCCACCTTCAAGTCTGTAGAGGGTGAGTATTGGATACCCAGAAGAGTTTTAGCAAAAGTATTCATGTAAAAAATGAAAACACTTTTAATTTCTTTTAATTTCTTTTACATTTCAGGAAAAAATATTGTCATGGGTAAATATTAAAAGACACCAACAATCTGAGATGTGACACAAACCCTTGCCTTCTGCGTCAAAGTCAAACACATTGTACATCCTTTCTGCTCGCTTAGTGTTGCACATATATCATGTCCTTCAGAATTATCTTGTTGCCATTGTTCCTGTTGTACGCACACAAGCTCATATTTGACAGCGGTTCGCTCTGCCTGCATTGTTTCAGAGAACTGAAAATCCTCTGCTGTCGTAATGCTTTCATCAGATGATGACTTGTTGATTCTATCATAGATTTCCAGTGAGTTTTGAGAGACTGTAGGCGTAGTAGCGGCGACAAAAAGACGGAGAGAGGTAGAGACAGTGGTGGTCCATCCGGCGCAGAGAAGAACCTGTTCCGATAGTACTGGCAACCTTTGATTTAGAGATAATCCCCTTATCCTCTCCTCTGTGATAAGTGGACATTGGATCTATCTGGAGTAACTCACTGCTGCTCTCTGCCCGTCAGCCTGATTGCCTTAGTCGGACACACACATACACACACATCTATGCACTCATGCACACTGTGTCTGACCATACACAGTGGCACATGCAAAGAGACACAGTATACATATTGAGAAACATTGTCAGGGACATTATCGGGTCACGCACACACACACACTAAATTTTCAGCATAGATGGACACACACTCTTTCTCCCTCAGTCTTAAACACACACACACCCTATCTGAGAGTGTGACAGAGTACCCAAGGGATGGATATCATCACATTTAAACACTTAACAGACCAACTGGCTGTCTTAATGTAGCTCAGACTCTTCCTCTCCGTCCTACAGCTGCTGTGAGAGATAGACAGATACTGCAGATGTTTCTGCTAATGGATCAAAAGACAAATGGGGCTTTAAAAGGGATAGCCACCCCACAGGAGTGGTGTGTCCCTTGGAGATAATTATATGACATATTCTTTGTCTGGTGATTTTATCATATGCCATTTTTATTAGCTTAGATGAAAATGTATTCTGCAGCTGCAGCAGTGTAATGTATCACATAGTATGCTACATGTTTTATTATATTCTCTGTGCCCAATGATTTTGTCATAGGTGGCTGTCATCATAAACAGCCAAGAAAAGTGGCATCAATTTTACATTGTTACATGTGCATGTTTACACATTTTATACTAGTGTTATGCATCGGTGAACTTGCCAACTTGCGTTCTGTCTAAAAAGATTCAGGTCCTTCTTTGGTATCGGTTGAAATTTTTGTTTCAGAGAGGAAAATTAAGCAGCAAACGGACGCAAATCTCTGGCTCCTGTGTCGTCACAACTCCCATAGCTCACAAGTGCACATATGCATAAATGATGATACTGACAAAATGTGACTTTTGGCTTTTCATTCAAAAAGAAGTAGGAACGAGCCCCCACAAATTTGATTCAAAATACCAGACTGTCAGATTTACATATTACATTGATGATTTCTTTTTTTTTAAATGCAGCCAAAAACTCAACTCCAGCTGGTGTTTAAATCTTATTTAAAGAAAAAGTTCATCTTAATACCCCTCTCATGTCTGAATATAAGCTGAATATAAATTAGTAGTCAGCTAACCCTAAAAGGCATTAATTAACACATTGTATCTTGTTGGTTTAATCCATACAAAAACTGTGTCTAAAATGAAAAGTGTAGAAACAATAAATCACCATTGTACAGGGGCTCTGTATTTTTTGGTCTAGACCGGAAACTTCCCAGAGTCTCTGCTGGTTACCGGGCAACCGGTCGAACAGCAACTGCTGGTCCGGCTAGCTTTTTACCCTTGTTTCAGGTCTTTCTGCTGAGCTACGTTAGCTGACTGCGAGCTTTAGCTTCATGTCTATCATACTGCCATGCGAGTGTCCATCTTCTAATCAAAGTCTCGGCAAGAAAGCCAATAAGCATAATTTGCAGAAGGGTTGAACCTTTCCATTAAGTTGACTAACTGCAGTGGCTTCAAGAAAAAGACACTACCCAGATGAATTCAGATACTCAGATGAACCTGCATTGTGTTTTGAGTTATGTTTCGCATGATGAACAGAGTGGAGGAAAGTATGTTAGTTTCTATTTTTGTTCTTTTTACTTTGTATAAATACACGTCAGGAAAAGACAGTTTATGAAGACATAGTGTAGCTTTGTATGAGTGATCTGATACCGAAATGTTATAAGTTTGCATGAGGTTGTTGAAGCAGATGCATACAATATGAAAACATCAGTAATGTTGTTTCATCTGTTTTAGAGTGGAGAAATGAGAAAAGAGGGACAAAGAGAATGGCACTGAGAGAGAAAATAACAGAGAATTAAACCATTAGTCAAATGTTATTAATGACTTGCCCATATGCATGTGCTGGACAATTAACCATTCACAGGTGAATGTAACCGATAGGCGCCTTGCTTTCTCTGTGGCAAATCAAATGAACTTCGATAACATCAATGGCATCCCTCTTTTTTCCTGCACTCATTCATTCTGCTCTTCCTTTTAATGTGTTGTCCGCAGCATGCTGGTGTCCCTTTGGTTATCAAACTATCACCAAAATTTGCTTGCCCATCTATCGAGGCGGAAAGAGAGAAGGAGGGCAGAAGAGAAGGAGAGAGGGAAGAGCCTAATTACTTTAGCCTGTTCCACTGTCAGGTCATTAATAATACCTAGTTATCTTCCAGTGATGCCCAGCCAGGAGCCTCCCTCAGCCATATCTTCACCTTATCTACTATAAAATATTTGGGAATTTTTTTTTTCTGAAAATAATTCAAGATTTTTGTCTGGGTAAGATATTAAGAAAAGGGGGCAAAAAACATACTGGCCATGCCAGAGATATTCATGGCATAATGAAAAAATCCCGCGAAGTGTGTAAGCTCGTGGCTGAATGTTTCCATTGCATGTCTACACACGTGTGTGTTCCACCCGGATAAATGTACTAGAATTACACTGGCCTTGGCTTCATAAACATTGATGGATCTGGGCAACCTGCAAATGCAGATAAGGACTGTGGAAAAATCACTGGGGCAGCTTTTTACTTCTTGGCCAATGTATATTTAAAAAGGAGTATATATGCTATAGGTTACATATGCATTACTTATCCCTTTGCCCACATACATCAATGACAAGCAGGGAAAAATGAATAGTCAATAATAGCATGGCGGAGTTGTCCCACAGAGTCCAGCCTTGCATATTTTACACCTACCTCTATCAAAAAGAAATAGCTAAGTGATACTGAGTTCATTTCCTGTAGTGTAACCTCTTTGGCCTGTTTGCTCGGGAGTCTGGTAGATAGAAAACAGAGTGCAGAGTCTGTAAATCAGGTAGGGAACATGGGCCGACACTGTTTATTACCCACTATCATTTGTCTAGCTACAAGCCTGGAGCTAAGTTTGTATTTTTAATCCACTGCCAGCTGTATCAAATGGGGAAAACGGCTCACTGGACTTGGGAGGACTGGGTAAGACCGCAGTAGTAAAAGTCAAAGTGATCATTCACTGATATTTTGCCAAGGTCACTTGGCCAATTTCTCTTTTGGTTTTTGCTAACAAAGTACGATTGTACCAGCTCAGCTGTCTGGCTTGAGTTCCCAAACCCTGTTGTTACTCAGGTATTACAATGAAACGCACAACATGCCTGTGTGCATGTGTCAATGGTGTACGATGCTCCCAAGCTTTCAGATACCACCTATAATACCCATCCATTGTCTTCATCTCCCCCACTGATGACAGATCATTTCCAGCTGCTTTGAAACAGTAGTGCCCTCAGCTGTGTACAGGTCTCTGATCACACAAGAGCTGTATTCAGCGGGAAATTGAGTCACTTGATAACTTGATATGGATTATAAAAGATGCTGTTCACTGAGAATGTTCCATCCAAAGCATTCCAGAGGAACTTAACTCAACAGAGGAGGGAGGAGGAGGGGAGAGTTCAAACCAAGTGTCTGGAGAAAACATGAACAGGTGCCTCCTCGTTTTCACTGGTCAAAGAGGATGAAAAACTGTATTCCATCAAGTCATTAAACAGTTTTTATGTAGTATTTTTGAGCGGGGAAGTGCTCCTTTTACTTGACAGCAAAATATGTTCTATTTATAATTCTCAAGAATGGAAGTTTTGTTATAGCGTGTAATGATACTGTGTATTGTATTCAGTTGTATCCCTGTATAACCTTCACATATTTTTTTGAAACCAGCATTTTAACTATTTTGATATGCACTCCGTCATGACTACAAGTCATGTTCAACTGGAATGGATTATAAACTTATTTTTAAGATTAGAGAATAATAAGAATAGAGACTCATACCAATGCTTCTGCATGTTTTAGCCTATACTCTACCTCTTCATCAAAATGTGTATTCTCTACATTACCTTGTATTTTGTTTGGTTTTTTTTGGTTTTTTGTTGATTTTCGTTGCTGTTGATTTGTTGTTATTGTTTTTAATGCTGGAAATTACTTGGACCAAGGCAAAAGATGTTATTTTTATTACTTTTAAGTGTCTCTGCTAAGAGATGGATTACAAATAATATATAAAGTAAACAGAAGTAATATTAATGGCTGAACATATTTCAGAATCATTAAGCAAAAATATGTCCTTCGCTCTTTTGCTTATATGACCCTGTGCACAAGGACATAATTCATAGGATTGGTTAAATTTGAACTGTTTGACTTGAATTGCTTTAACCTTTTAAGATACGCTTTGGCCCTGGTAGCGGTACTTTAGGTTTGTTTCCTTTTTGTTTTACCAGACTCAGTCTTCACACAACCTTGACAAATTACACATTGTTTGAAAGCTCTAAGTCTCCTGATTCTATCTTTGCAAATCATTTTAGGATCGCCATATCACTGCAAAAGCTGTTTTTCATTTTGTAGTAGGTTAGCACACTCAACAGAAATGTTGCTCCTTACGTTTTCGGTTGTTTGTATGCGAAGATACATGTCCAAGCTAAAAAATTTCACACCATTTTCACCACACGGTTCCAAAGCACCCCAGCTTTAGTCCAATAAACATGTTCTCATGGAGTATGACTCCAAAACCTTTACTAGTTTGGTTTGTGATTGTTTGATTGCTTGACTGACTGAGACCAGTGTTATGACCCGTGTTTCGGGTTTGTGTACAAAAATGGGGGTTTCTAGTAACAGGCTAACTTTAGTTTAGGTCCTTTCTCATTGAATTACACATTCTTCATTCATTAATCCCAACCATAACATATTGAGAACCTGACTGGTGAAATTCCACTACCAGTTTCCAGCTGGTTCATCGCATCAATCTAAAATCTTTTGGTGAGTTTTTTAAAAATTGTCGTCATTACTGTAAAATATATGTGCTTTGTTGCTAATAGGCTAAAACATGCAAAATCACAAATACGGTAAAGGTTTAGGAAGCAGATTTTTCCACAAATGTATGTACAGAATACTAGTAGTGTATCAAGATTACTAATCAAAGTTGACTATATCCCCTAAAGCACTGCAGCGACAACACACGCGCCAAACTCCCCTTGCCTACTCTCGCCCCTCTCTGTAAAAAATCTGGCGTTCTTGGGCATGCCGAAAGAATATGTTTTATAAATAAAGACTGCATTTTCTCTTTGTTTATCTTAGATCGCCCCGTAGATAAAGTCAACATCGCAGCTGGTGCACTGAATTTGATTTAATCACACAGCTTTCATCTAATATCCCCCACCACACACACACACACACGAACACACACACACACACACACGTAACCCACCCCCTATGATTCAGGGTCAGCCATGCCCATCTCCTCTGCTCTGCATTTAGGACTCATGAATAAGTAATGACATCTCTCATCACCTCAGAGCACTGACAGTCAGGCCAAGAGCTTTCATCTGCTCCAGCCCATGTTCAATGTTAATGTTTTTCTTCCTTCCCGATCATGTGACAGACAAGCAGCTGACCCGAAACCACCATAAACAGTTGCAACCTGTAAGTGCATGACGGTGAGGAAATGGAAATATCTAGCTACATTATTTGATTTTCATTTATAGTCATTACTCAGGCAGGGTCAATACTCAAGTTTGCAAAGTTGTTTAAACCCCAGTGCTAAAATGTATGGGTCCTTAAGTTGATTTCTGGTATTTTCTGATAAAAATCTGCCAGGAGAAAAGAGAGTTTTTTTAAGTCTCAGAATGACAAAATAGATTAAATGATCAAATCATCTAGTCAAGAGAGAAAAAAAAGGGGCATGAAGTAACTAAACATTTGTGCTTTATCATAAAGATGATTTATCTGAAGTGTCAAAAGATTGCAGGAAGCACGTAACACAATGTGTGACCTTTTGATGGTGAGAATCACCATAGAACCCAATAGCCAGTCTTGCATGTTTACAGATTTATAGACACATGCAGTATGCAGACACATCAAAGCATCATCAATGTACCACAGCAGTTTCTAAACAGGATTTAATGGGATGATCGGACAGCTTTCATCAATTAAGATTGCATAATCAATACTCAAACCTCTCAGTTCAGTACAACACATATCAAAGTCTCTGTATGACCTTGTTATAATAGTTTTCACATGATTCAGTCATAGAATTGCATGTGCCCCCTCTCTCATCCTCATATACCAAAACTTGGCTCCTTTCACAAAACAAGGAATTTTTAAACTATTTTAGGGATTGTATTGTTATTATTATTATTATTATTATTACTATTATTATTATCATTTAACAGCTGAATCTGTGTAAAGTAAGCCACATCATCCACCATCCTCCACCATCACTGTAGCCCCAAATTTTTACATAAATTAATGACTGTTTTGTATTTCTCTGTCACCAGCTGATAACACAAAGCTTCCACTATTGTTATTCTAGATTTGGTGTCAGCTTGGTCTCTCACAAAGAAATTTGTTTTCTACACAGGAAGTGATTCATTGCACTGCTGGCCTGGTTTCTTTGGAATAAATACACCGTATAAATGAACAGGGATAGGAATTTGATGGTTTGGACAATTTAGTTCTCAACTGGAACCAGTTCCAAAATGTCCATATCATCGGAATTGTTTGTCTCTGAGCTTATCAATTCCTTTTATCGATGCCGGCTTGTTTTTCTGACAGTTGCACATTGCAAAACAATGATGTCAAACTCATATGTCTACACTGCAGGAAACTTACAACAAGGAGGAGTCGTGGCGGAGAAACAGTCCAAAGCACGGCTTCATTTCACAAAGAAAGATGATAACAGTGCTAGCTGCAATGTCTGTAAAAAGGTCATTTCAAGTAAGGCTGGAAAAACCAGCAATATAAAACATACATATAAAACATCTTTTTACACAACGTGGGCTTAAATTCTAGGAATGCCATGTAATTGACACTCTACGCAGATAGCTATTGCTTGCGGCATGGACATTACCGTGGTTAAATATCCTATGTTATAATAACATTAGCGCAATGCAACGGGCTTAGCAGATTTTTTCTTTGACTGAGAAAACCTAAATGAAAATAGTGGTTAAACAGTGGAGCTGTTGCACACCTGAGTCACATGCATGCCTTTTCCCCACGCTGTTTCTACACGGTGTTCAGGACTCACAGATAATAAAACAGTCGGTTTGACGCTGAAAATCAGTGTAGGCCTACTTTTTTTCCACTCAAAAAAACTGATCAGGAACTGTTAAGGGAAATGAGAAAGAATCGGACTGATAAGCCGAATAATGGCATTGGTATAAAAAAAATCTCATCAATTCCCATCCCTATAAATGAAAATTTTTGTTGTAACAGTAGCATAGGTAGCAAAGGCCACAATGGCTGAACAGATCGAGAGATTATACATCTATTTGGGTTACTGAGAACTTCTGTCAGTCCAGTCATAGCAAAGAAATCCTACTGTTGTGAGATCACAGGGAAATGTAAAGCAAATCATCAAAGCAATAACAATTTACAGCTAAAGGTGACGTAAGTATCACCAAAAACAAGACTCTTGCTGAGTGCCAGTTTGAAAAAAAGAAACAAAAAGTTGAATGATTGGGCGTACAAAGCACAGGAAACCAGAGACCGGTTTTTGGTCCCGCATCCCATATATTGTAACGTTTAAGGCTACCCTTAAAGATACCCTGTAGAACTTTCTTGAAAACAAACAAAATTGTTGTTTATATTCAGTGTTACTCACTAAAAGCGCATTGTGCAAATCCATGAAGTCTCATAATGTGTTGAACACATTTCCATCCTCATAAAACATTTGCAAAGCGGATTTTCTCCTAAAAGTTTGAAACCTGCATTGTTTACATCCATATTTGCTTGCTAGCAGTCATCTTTGTCCTTTTGCTGGCACATTGCTGCATTTCTTGGTGCACTACTGTGATGGCAAAATGTTTATTTCTCATTTGATTACGTTCTATTTTTCCTTCAATGTGTGTTTCCCCTTCCTGTGTAAACGGCTGAGCTATGTCCTGTCAACGGAGGCCGATTTTGAGCTAAGGTTGTTTAAATGAACTGTAAGAACTGATTCTGGCAAACAGATGCAGGCCTGAACTTGCTGATTATTGAACTGTTTGTCTAAACTTATGCAGTGCCTACGTGACCACAACTGTATATGAAGACAGGATTCACCTATTGACAGCGTCCAGACTATGAAACCTCTGTGGTGGAGAAAGACTGCACCCTATTTGGCCAAATAGTATTGAAGAGCTCATCTCTGTCTTTGTTTGATGATCATTGCTGATTATTGCTGGTTGTTCACTTTAATTCATTTACCATTCTGTAATAAATTCTTAGAATCGCAGTAGACTAATTGTTGTCTTTACTTCCTCACCATAGAGAAGATGTTTGCCTCCACAACTACCACCACCTGTAGATAAATGGAATAGTGTGAAACTATTAGCAAGAATATGCACAAATAAAAACATTGCTCCATAGTGCTACCGATGGTCGAAAACTCCACAGGTTACCTTTAACATCTTGGTTGAGGTTAGGGAAAGATTGTGGTTTTGGTTCAACACCAAAAAAGTCATTGCATCCCTTCTCTTGCTTCAAGTCAGCATTATATTTTCAGTATTTAACCAATACCATAATCTTTCAACAACCTATCCCCCAGCAGACCCGGACCTTGTACTGAAGTTGTCCTACTTACATACATGACATTGTGAGTGTTGTCCTTACAGGTCTGTTTATTCATCTTAAATGATGTTACAATGGTGATGTATTTTCATTAGGTGATTTATTGGTGTGTGCAGCATTGAACTGTGATTGTGATTTGGCTCTAGTGCATCTTATCTGTCTTTTTGAAATATGGTTAAAAACAAAACATCTGGTGATGGATTTGCCTTGAAGATGAGAGTGTGGTTTTTGTAGGTAGTAACTAATAATATCAAACTCATCCCCATCCGTTATGCTTTTTTCTCTCTCTCTCTCCCTCTCTCTCTCCCTCTCTCTTTATTTGTCCTCCTCTTTTGTCATTGTTGAAGAGGTTGGCTGATGCCCCCCCTCTCCCCCCAACCACCCCACTTTTGCATATTCATTTCATGTTAAATTGATGGATTAAGTTATCCCTGGCTCAAAATCAATCGTGGCTTGCTGTTCCTTATTCCTTTACACTGGACCACAATCCCAGAGAGAGAGAGCGAGAGAGAGAGAGAAAGAGTGAGACTGTGAGAGAGAGAATGCATTGAGACACTGATAAGGCTCAGTCCCATTATATGTCATTTCAAACAAAGAAGCAAAGCAGCCTGTGGAGACTCCCTATCAGCTATTAAACAGAGACGTAGCATGCAGCCTGAGATTGATGATTAGCATTTTCTCCTGGTAGAATAAAGATGCTGGTCTGGACCAGCGATAACCAGAGAGAGTAAAAAGCTCCCCTTTTTCTCCCCTCTTTTTCTCCTTTTTCTTTTAGTATTTCTTCCTCTCTCTGCTCTTTAGTCCATACACATCCATACCCAGAAACAACTATTTCTTTCTCTTTTTTCTTACAGTCTGTTTTTCTCCTTCTCCCATTGCCCTCTCAACCTCCTTCCTTCTCTCTTTCTCTCCTTTTCTCTTTACCAAGGCAAATAAATGTACAGGCTGTGTTGCTGTCCTTTTGTCTTTCATCCTTGTGTAATCTGTTAGGAGTGGACAACATGGAATGCCTTATGTCACAGCCGGAGACTTGTAAGTCCTGGCCAGATACAAGGCAGAATGACACAGAATGAAAGCGGGGTAAAAGAGGGAGGGGGGTTAAGTAGGAGTTTGATAGGAGCGTGTCGGGCCATTGTTTTCTTTGCTGCAAGACCAGTGTCAACCATTGTGCTGGGACAGTTTTAACAACATGTAAGGGCTGCAAGATAGCGGGGTTTTAGATGTAAAGAGAGGCTTTTACTCTTCAATACTGTAGAAACCTCTCTTTTCCCTGTAGAATCTCTCTTCTTTTTCCTCAACAAAACACTTGTGAGAGGTTTTGCATTGATAAACTTTTTCCTTATAATTACAAGTTATGGGACCAGTGTCAACATAGTCAAATACAAACTGACCTTCATGTCTTTACTTTCCTGTTTTTAAATTCTTTTATGATGGACAAATGCCTTTCTCATATATTAATGCATAGCTCATATTATTTGAGCTGTAATTCATAATACCAATTTCACAAAAAAAAATCCTACCTCTAACACTATTTCAAACAAGAAGATTTAGACACGTGCATTTTGTATGTTTTTATTCCTTGATTTAAAAAAACCATTATAAAAAATGTGTTGTACTGTATTTACTAATGATGTTGTTTTCAGGGATAAAAGTAGATACTCAGTAGTAGATCAAATTTTGATCAAAAGTACATCAAATTCATGTATAAGACCCAGCCACCTCTACTGAGATGTACAACTGAAAATGTGAAAAATTTAATCAAATAGTGCTTTATACCATAGCACAGATTATGTACATTTGGCAGGCTTGCAATGTCTCCCTTGCAATGTCTCCTCTTTGTATTTTGCTATTTTATGTTTTTGTGCATTAATTTACATCACTAATGCTCAAAGAGCAAAGTTGTGGAACCTCGTTATTTTTCTTCCTCTTCTTCATCATCCTTCTTCTCATTTGAGAAAACTCAAATGGAAGACCCACTGCAGATAAACTTTACTAATAGTTTCAAAATCTCAGTATAGGTTTCCTGACTTAAGAAATGGTGACCACCACATTTACTTACTGATCAAACTGACCTTTTCTTCTTTAATTCCCATTGAACTCCAAATAGAAACTTGGCCAACATATGGTACTGCAGCTCTGAGAGAATCCAGAGCTGCCACAGTTCTTTGATGCTTCTAGTTGCCGCTTGTGTGACTATTTACTGTACGTAAGTCATTGTTACTTATATGTGACCTTTTTCTTGCTCTGGTCAAGAGAAATGCTCATGATAAAAATTTGAACATTGTACAATCCACATATAGTGCAGCAAGTAGCGCAAAACTTTCAGTCAGGATAGTTGGTTGTGTGATTCTGCAAAACTGGCATTACCAACCAAATCCCATCATAATGTAGATAGACCTTGTTTTCATTCTGACTGAAAGAGCAACATTTTATGACCATAGCACCAGTCATACTAGCAATTGCTTCGCAACAAATATTTTTCTTAGTTTATGTTCTAGAATTCACATTATCAGCCATGCATAAACAAAATACATGTAGGGACATGAACGTATCAAACAAAAGTATGCATGAACATACAGATAAAACCACACTTGACCCCTTAATGCAAAGTCACACAAAAACAAACTTGTGCAAAAATGCATGTACGTATTTGTGCAGGGGTGTCCTCACATAATGTAAATGGAGTAGTAACACATATACACATGCAGTTAGGAGGCTCGTACACACATTCATGCAAATTTAGATGTTCACACGCATAGAGACACAGTATTTGTCTTTCGGGCCTCCCAGTGGCCTTCCCAAGTGGTCTAAAGAACATCACTAGAGCTCCTCCTTTTGCTCACAGCTAGTACTGCAACCAAGAAAGAAATCCTATATGATTTGTTCCGCCTTGTAGCAGCTGATAACACAGAGGTATTTATTTACATACATATCTTTATAAAAAATATATTTTAACAAATTTTATATAACATTGTAGCAGGTGATTAAGTGATTTTTTGTTTATCATAAGCAATAACACTCTTCCATGCCAATCCAGAAAAATAAAAGCACTTGCAAGAATTAACTAGTGCATTAAGCCAGTAACAAAGATGTGACACATAAGAAATTATTTTTTTTTTTTTACATATTTAGTCACATTATTTTTATAACATTTATACTATAAAAATGGTCTGTTCCATACAGATGTCCTACAACGATTTGCATGTTTATTTTTTTTAAGTATTTGATAGTCTGCCAACACATGCTTGAATATGTACCATATGTTGACTGTATATGCTCCCTGTTTTGCGTATGCCATATAGTTGCTATGTAGTTTATAAAAAAAATCTGGTCCTCAACTGCCAAAAATATATTGCATTGTAAAATAAATATCATACCTGTACCGAGTGTGCATTCAAAGCAAAAGCCAATGCAAAACATGAAGACATGACTAAACAAAATAACTTGAAAGGTTATATTTAGATTATGCTTTCAATCAACTAAACTGGACAGAAGTGAACAATAAAATAAACATTCAAAGATGAACGACATGGTTGCTGATTTCTCAACATTGTAATGAAGGTTGATGCTGTAGCAACTGTTGCTGTTCCAAAATTGTCTTCTCAGACAATACTCTTAGACAATATTACCAACATTGTCTAATAAGCTCCATTGGTTTAATTTGCATTTTTCCTCTTCTCAGACATTCATATTCTACACACATATTTTCTCAGGCCTGGGATTAGAACTGGCTTCCCTACAGCCATAATCTCTAACGTCAAGGTTGTCACCACCACCATAGAGATTATAACTAGGTGTCTTGGAGAGGACGATGAAGTGGCCAAGGGAAAGGGAAAGAAAATTCCAACAGGAAAAGAGAGTGTGAAGTCAAAATCCCATCGCTTCGACACCTTTTTCATCACCATAGATGGTCAATTAGACTAAACAGTATCTGCCATACAGAACAGGACATGATGACAAGAGAGTCGGAGAGAGGGAGAAAGAGAGAGAAAGGAAGCATTTGTTGCAGTGTTGACAGATGTGGGGATATGAAAAGACATTTCCCAAAAACTTAAGAAGAATATTTGACACAAGAAATGTGACATCAGCCTCTCAACAGGCAAATTCATCATCCCATCCACCCTTCTTTAATTTTCACATATCCTAAACCACTTCTTCCTATCAAAGGGGAATAATTATGTTTTTGCCTACATCTTTTCAATCTGCTTGTCAAGAAAGTAATTAACCCTCTGTTTTTCTCTCTGACTCTCTCTCCCCTTCTCTGCCCAACCTTGTCTACTTGATATTTGTCCTATCCGTTGATACGATGTTCATGTCAGTCCTGTAATGTGTCATCTAACTGTGCCAAAGCTTTCTTCTGATGTGTTCCTGCTTTTGAATGATTTGTGATATACTGTATATTACTACAGATGTACTCTATATTGTTCTGAGAGAGTCCAGTACAGAAGGAGAGAGGAACTGACACGAATGAAAGCAGGAAGAGAGAGAACTCACTTCTCAGTTGACTTTACAAGAATCTTAGGAATCACACAGAACAAGGATCTGAGGCCACATTCAAACCGGGATGCTGCAGTCACGTGGTACATGTGTAAGACCCCTATGGCAAAGTGATGCCACATTTAGATTTTAAAAAGAACAAGAATGAAAATAAGCCCATTTCGAAAGTGTCAAACCAACCAGGCTTAAACTCCTCTTTGTTGTCAAATGAGACACAGACAGAAATGAATATTTGGCAAAGACAAACCAAATGTTGGGCAAATTACAATGACAAATTTCAAAGCAAAGTCTTATGGTCTCCTTCTGAGAGAAGCTCACACATAACAAGAGATGTGGACCACTGAAGCGATGGGTGTGCCTTTTAGTGAGTATCATTTAATCCAAATCATATACATAATGGATTATTCCTACTAAATTATGAAGCATAACACCTGCCACACCATGATGTTGCCAGTGTTGTTTTATACCTCAGAAGCCAGAGTGACGCTTGTGGAAAGATCTGGTTCTTAACCAGTGTATCACGATAGTCTGGTGAACATTGTGAAGTTGTTCCAAGTATGGTAGAAATCTTTAATAAGAAAGAAAAAAAAAAAAAAAAAATTCTTAATTCAGTTAAAACTAGAGGAGTCAATGATCACAGCCTGTAGCCCCTGCATTTTTTTTTGTCTTCTTAGGTCACAGCCTTTATATTGTATGTGTATTTCTCTCTCTCTCACCACACACGCACAAATACACACACAGATGTCCTAGTGCCTTATCTAGGTTTTAGCACAGAGGCAGATCAGTGGTTTCTGTCAACTAACACTCAGGGTACAACAGGGTACATGTATCTGTATTGTGAGTGTGTGTGTGTGTGTGTGTGTGTGTGTGTATGCAAGGGCTGATGCAAGGCTTTATCTGTTTCCTCTTCCTGCTCTCTATCACCCAGTCACATTCCCAAGCCATGACCTCCCCGCTCATTCCCAAATCGATTTGTGTCTCTCTTTATTGTCCCTCCTCTGTTTATTTAATGTTTCGGTCTTTCTGTCTATCTTCCTTTCTTTTTTTAAACTTTCTTTCAAGAGAACACCACTGAAAGTGAAGTTTACAAGGAGAAGATTAAATCATGTTGAAAATCCCAAACTCACTCAGTCACTCAGTGCTCACACCAGTCATGGCCCGGCTTTCTCTCAAGGTCAAAGGCCATCTCTTGAATATCCCAGCAACATTTTTTTAAAGTTCAGTATATCAGTCTCACCTCCCGAGAGGCCTTTTTGAGATGTAGGTTGATTTCCCCATCAAACATCAGTTGTACAGGTGTCTAGCTGGCAAAGCAATGCTGACAGACAGGCATGCAAGCGAACAGCCAAGCACTTGTGTTCGCCACAAAGATCTTTCTTGTCTTACAACTGGCTGTCGTGCACAACATGTGGCTTTGGTTACAAAACCCGCTCCTCTAGCAGGAGCCCCCTTCATCTCCCCGAGGAACACAGAGGACGATGGAAGGTGCTTTCCAAGATGAGCGGCACAGGGGCTTCCTCTTTCAAAGGGCCATGGATGTACATGGCTCATGGATCCTGTGCTAGCTGTGAGATAGCACAGCACCTGGAGAGGACAGGCAGGAAGAAAGGACAAGAGGCGAGAGGAGAGAGATGAGAAAAAAAACAGAGAAGCCGCTTAGATTTGATGCCAGGGATGGGACCGGCGGCTCTCTCAGATTTCAATTGTCCGTTGTGTGAAATGGTGGTTTCAAATGCTAACAATCTGACTGCCTTCCCAACCCTACGCCTCTCATCCTGCACTCATCATCAGCATATCATGAAATGTGTAGATTAGCACTTTCACAAAAGCATGCTGCACACAGATGACTATTGTGTATTCCACTCTCACCTGTCGGCTTTCACCAAATCCCCTCCTGGGATAAATCTACAGCATTATACTTTCGTTTGAGGTTTCTTTTTTTTTTATCTTAGAAAAAAAGTGTCTGTTTCTCCTCAATGCAAATGTAAAACAGAAAATTCATGTGCTTATATCACATACAAACCCAAATGAAACAAAAGAAAACGTCTTTGTTCTCTAAGTTCGGGACAGGGGTAAAACAAAGGGCCCTTGGTGATTGACAGTTCCAGAGAGTCCCCCGCCAATCCTACGCACAATCCATTTCCTCAAGTCAAAGTGTTCTCTTTATGTGTTGAATATGTTTTGGAACATGCCGGCCATTGATTGACATGGGCGCAGGGGCTGGTAAAACATTACTGTGGTGTGAAGCAAATAACAGTCCGTCTGTCGGTCTGCCTCAGATGTTTGGCCTGAGGGGGTATACTGGTATAATAGTGGTACAAAAATCTGGACATTCTCTCTCTTGTTCTCATTTTCTCTCCCCTGTTTCCCTTTCACTCGTTCTAGCCACTCTGAAATGATCATTCTCATTTGTATTTTTGCCCTTAAATTATCTTTCAACTCTACACTGATCTGCTGTATGTCTTTCTCTTATGCAGTGCCTCTGCCTTCTTTTGTCTCAGCAAGACACAAAGGGTCTTCAAATTTCCTTCATGGAAAATTTTCATGAGCTGATTTTGCCCAGTGCAAGAAGCTATTTCAGTGTTGGGTCCGTGTTTAAAGGCGCGTTGACAGTGATGATAGTCACTCAAGTTCCTAACCAACATTCACATGCCCCCTAAGAAGTGGAAATGCACATAACTCTCCTGTGACTTCAACTATTTGGGAGGAAAAGCAGGGAATACATTTAACGATGACCACCACAGTAATGTAAACAAAACCACATACATACATTTATAACTTTCAATGATAGTGACACATTTATACTTGTTTGGGATATTGAAACTTTCTTTTTTCTCTTCAAACAGTTGGAAGGCATAGTAGTGACACCCGGTGCGAGTCACCACCTTGCACCTTTTTGTTTCAAATGAAAACAATAGAAAAAACGCTGTCTATATAAAATGTCCTGATACTTGTGTATTTCCAAATGTCATATGGATTGATTCAACACCGGCATTACAATTTTAATCAGCGGTGTAGAACCAGGTGTTAAAACGCATGCGGCATCCCTCCAGGCCATAAGAAATTGGACAAGGCACCAGGAAATTGTGTCTCCTCCAGAAACAAGTGTTTTGTGATTGTTTACCCCATGTCTTTAAATTGCATTTCTTCCTTTTTAATTTAAGCACCTCAGCTATGGGATTGAAGGGGGGAAAGAGTGAGGGAAGGGGATGTAGGAGGACTGGGGGGAAACCTTTTCCACCTTTTCTTTTTTTTTTTCTATCCGTCCATTCTCCCCAGTATTAACCCTGTCTGATGTGATTCCTGTCAAATGCAAATGTCACGACCTGATATGGTCAGCCCACAGGGCACTTTGACTACATGCTCCACTCCTAAATTAAAATAAGAAGTTGAATGGTGTGTGTTTGTAAGTGTTTGTTTGCCCACATAGTATGCATGCCACATTTTTGTGCACATGTGTATGTTTGACTGGTTGATCGTGACATGGTTGCAATTACAAAAACGTAAGCAAAAACATGATTACTGTGAGGACAAGGAGAAATCAAGTGTGATAAATAAAGCACTGCCTCCAAAATACAGCACCTTTTTTCACGCTATGCTTGAGTACCTATATGACATGTAGTCCAGTCAATAGGTTTGCGAATGGGAGACAGAAAAAAAGGACGATAAAACAACACCAAGATCAATATACCTATATAAATGAATTATATATTTACAGTATATTAAACACATGTGTGTGTGCATTTGTGTGTGTATTTATCTAGGTCATCTATCTTTCTCTACAGTATGTTCCCTTTGTATCAACTTTGTCTTCAAAAAACCTTTCTTTCCAAAAGGTTTTGGCTTTGATTAGAAGGTGGCCCATTGAACTTCAGTGCTATCACTCATTACAATGAGCATTTTGTCACATCTGCAGACAGTGGACAAATAAAAATAGAGATACTCCTTTGGGGACAACCAGGCTATTTTGTTCTGTTCAAAACTGACCAATTAACAACTTCACTCTGAAATAAATGTCTTTCATCATATTGTCATGAGTTTTAATCAAATCCTATCTGAACACAGACGTTTTTATTTTTATCTTCTGTTATCACAGGCACACACCGCAAAACATCCTTTATTCTCACATATTCCCGCCTCGCTAGTTTCCTTTTACACCATTTGGCACTGTGTAAAAGAATAAAAGGATATTATGATTTAGACCTAGAGTAATTATGAAGAATCAACAGAAAATTATGACGAAGAGGCCACTGCTAGCATCAATGTTAATTTCAAGTCAAAGAACAGTAAATTGTTGCTGGCTATACAAATGTAATAGAATGACAGCTTTTTGGCTGGGTGTTGTTCTGTAATATTTTTCTGAATTTTCTGAATTGTTTTAGCCTACAGTACTTCTCCAAGCCAATACTTCACTGTGTTTAGGATGGAAATCAACCCAGAATCATGCGCCATAAATGCAGTAATTTTATTGGCAAGTCAAGTGGACGCCATCTCTACTGTACAATAAAAGTTTTTTCTTCGTATCTTATGAGTCATTATTCTTATCCCTTGAGAAATCCATATTCTAGTGGCTATGGCTACAAATGAGGAGGCAGCACCTGCTTTGCTTAGAACAAAAGGAAAGGCTGTGCCTTTTACTAGTGGAGTACAATTGCTTTCCAGCTCTTCATGTAGTAGAGGACTGGGTGCACTGTATGGTTTATAAAAACTGTAGCTGTAACTCTGTGTATGTGTGTGCAGACGTTTCTGTGTGTAAACATACAGTATGTGATTGAGAAGGTGTAATGTTGTTGTTTATTCTGAATGTATAGCACGTCTGGATGTACTGTGAGATTTTCACCACTAGAGGGGACCATATAATCAGTAATGAAGGGCCATTAAATTGAGTCAAGGCACAATACTAAATGCTAGTAATGTGCTGAAACTATCAGGCCTTTGTATGAAGAGAGTGGAAATAGACAAATGTCCCATGCACTACGGGTAGTATACTAATGAATTAATCTCCCATAGGTTTAAAACATAGAGCTAAATGCATACATATTTTCAAATATATGCATTCTTTAGGGCTAATCCACCAGTTCAGTATCTTATTTTTCTGTAAAAGATACATGCGAAAGATCAGAGTCAAATGCTCACACATTTGGACTTACATATATCTCTTTTAGAAGTTTATTTTTATTTGGATCGTTATTGAGTAATTTAAAAAAAAAAAAAATGTGGCAAAGCTTTACCACTCCTACGCATCAATAGTGCCCATTCTGTAAATGTTTAACGTGATATGACTTTGTATTTAGTTGGATAAAATATGCTAAACATTTAAACACACTGTACATTAGCATTTATTACTACTGCTTTTCAAAAAAAATAATTTTAGCATTAGTATGCAATTTAAAGTTCCCTGCAATGGCATGCAGATCATCTATAAATATAGATAATCTATCAGTTTAATATTTATGATGTCCAGCATATCTGGCTGTTATGAGTCATTTCACAGAACCAATGACTGTACTCAGAGAATTACACCCACTCAATTACTTATATGTACACACACACACACACACACACACACACAGAGGACAGATACAGCTCTTGTGGCCCATACAGTATATTTTCACCTAGCCATCCAAAAATAAACACCAACTCTTATGACTCCCACTCCTCTGTTACATGAAGATTTGGACACCAATTCTAGTCCACTAATAATAGGTGTAACCTTTCTTTTTGTTCTAAGGAAAGTAGGCAGTACTGCCTCCTCAATAGCAGCATTAACCACCAGAACACTCTACCAGATAGATGGATAGATACATAGCTAGATAGATATACTGATATATATATATATATATTTATTTATTTATATTTATATGTATGTATGTGTATATATATATATATATATATCCATGCAAACACAAACTACTTTTTCTACACCCATCCATACACACATCACACATCACTGGAACACACACATCATTAGTCAGACAGAATATTGATGAAAATATCGAGAAACAATAGATCTAATCTGGAGATGGAGGAAGGTAATTAAACAAAGTACCAAGCTACACCATTTTCAACTGGTTGTACGAAGACAAGGTGAGCTGCAGGTCTGTCCACAGCTGTGGCCTCATTTATTTATTTTTTTTCTTGGTAGGCATTTGTATTTACTTTTGCATTTTTGCACCATACCCTCCATCCCCACCCCCACCCAACCACCCACAAAGACGAGCACACATCCTTGTTTTATATCCGTGGGGACCCGTCCTTGACATAATGTTTTCCCCACCCCCTTACCCTAACTTTAACCACCCCAAATGAATGCCTAACCCTAACCCTAACCCCCTAACCTGAACCCCGTAAACCTTAACCCTGAAAGATCTTAACCCCCCAAACAGTAATTTTAACTTGTTGGGCCCAGCATTTTGGTGTGTGTCACCCCGTCCCCCGTCCGCGCACAAACACAAATACACAAGTTGTAGCAATGCTTTTGATTGTTTTGATTCATGTGTTTTAACTGTTTGTTTTATTTTTTACGTTGTTAAAGACACTCAAACAGCTATAACGGTCTAAAAATGTTTAAAACAAAAGCTTCAAACACATTTTTATTGTATTGGTTTACGTAAGCCTAGTTTGCAGTTGCTTTTATTTTGTCCATGCCCTCGGCCAGTAGCAGAAAAGCAGTGCAAATCTCTGCTGCAAATGTGAAATTACTATTATATTTTGGCCAGTTGTGAGGGTAAGCGTCACATCGAGCGAGGCACAACGAGAAGGATGCGAATGATGGACCTGCGCATGCGCCCTGTCAGAGGAGAGGAATAGTGGCTCGGTTAGCATCCAGAGCTAGCGAACTGGGCTGGTGAACGTGGTTGTGGTGGAAGGCGTCCTGTGCACGGAAGGCAGAAAGATATCGGCGACTTCAAATATCCCCAGCTAATCCTCGAGCTAACCATTATCCCTCCATGCCGTCCGGGGAAGGAAGATAACGTTAATAACCCTGCACTGCCACCTCAATTAGCCACGGTGCAAGACAGATAAGGGAAACTGCGTTTTGCGTGAAGGGTCTTCTTTTTTCTGGCAGAATCAGTTTTCTCTGTTGAATATTAAGAACATATCCACAGCCTCGACTAACGTTACTTCTTGTAAGAATGAGGTTGCCGAGTAAGAGACAATGTGCGATGGAAGGAGATGGAAAGAAGATGGACCAAGCTCCTCCGTTCCGAAACCCTTTTGTGCACGTCTTGAAATTCACCCCTCTGGAAAAGGCAAAGGTAACATTATGTTTGCAGTCAGATGATTTATTCGTGTGCGGATACGTTGACATGCTGCTTTAGTTGTTTGCAGAACATTAACGCTTTATTGCGACATAGTGGAGAGGCTGTCGCCATCCTTTAACTCGGCAGCTTCTCCTGATTGCATGTAGTCAGCTGAGCTAGTGTTAGCCGGCCAGCTAACATTAGCTTCATACATGTTGCTCTCTCACTCCTGTCTTGCTGGCTCGCTGCCTTCCCTTAAAGCTGCGGTGACGGGCCGAGAGTCTTTTTAAAAAAAAAAAGGATGCTTAGCTGCAGCGCTGGTGTGTATTTCACATGAGTATTGAAAACGTGAAAATCAACCCGTCTCTCCCAGGAATCCGCTAACAACCCACTAAAATGAAATAGTTATTTGGGCATGGCCGCCAGTGCAGGATGGGCCTAGCTTGTTGCTCTTTAACCGTTACCATAGATATTATGGTAGCTTTTCTCAAGAATTCATGTCTTTGCGGGAACAGTTGAATGTGTGTTTGTATTTATTTTAAACACCGTTTTCTAGCTTCCCTTGCATTTTTTTTTTCTTGCTTTGTTGGCTATCACAGTTGCCTCCTACTCAAACAGCAGCCAACACGTGTAGATATGAAGGGTGGAGAATGGGATGGAAAACTGACAGTCATGTTCATTTTTCCTCATCTGCAGCTAAGACAGATTTTCACCAGCTTTTTACACGCTTTTGCCAATCTCAATTAAAATAGACCAATCACATTTTACTTAACAAATTTTGCAACACAGAGCAGACATGCAGCCCAGCTATCATTGGTGTTGATAATCAGATTTAGAGCTTTCAGGCTTCTCCGCAGAAGGTGTTAACTTGCAGGCTACTTCAAGCTTGCAGTCACTTTTTTTTTTTTTTTTTTTTTTTAAATTTATTTATTTTTGAGCTTCATTGCTCAAAAACTATTTAAAAAAAGGTACAATTGGGATGCAGCCTTTACAGACATTACAAGACAGACATTTCAAAGGCTTCCTAAACTGATAACACTCAGGGCAGGATTGTGTCTTTGCTTCTTTCCCAATATTGTTAGCATGTTGCATTATGCACCAATGATGGGAAGATCCTCTCACCATGTATAATGTAGAGCACTGGAATATTTTGTTCTTTAAAACTGGGGCTGCTTATAAATTTGGACACACATCTGCACCCTTTGAAGTTCACCTCTTATGATCTCTCAGAACATCTAGTTAGGGAGAGTGTGTGTATTCACCTTGAGCCATGAGTTTGCATTAATCAGTACACTGAGTAGGTAGATCATGGTTATTACATTTGTACAGTAACATAGGGATTCAGATGAGATTTGAGAGCTGTTTTTTGTTTTGTGTCCATGGCTTAAGAAGTGTTAAGCTATGTCCATGTTGAACACTTTATACTACTACTATCTTGTTCAAGTGTGTAGTACATTCACACCAGAAAAAAAGACCAAAATGTCTAATTAAAAATTCCAGCATGCATTCTAAAGTAGTGTCATATGAATGTATTGTTGGTAGACAGTTATCACCAACAGCTCTAGGATGAACAAATAAATAAGTGTAATATATCTTGTCAAAATCACTTTGCCTTTTCTTTGTAAAGCTTCCAAATCTGAAATTAGCAGCAGCTTCCCAAAGTTAGTTTGATTGATGTCACGCAGTGATTATATTCTTACTTTTACTTACAAAACAGTAAAACATGCTAGTTTCTTGGCATATTAACTGTCAAAATTGTAACCATCAAGATCAGAACATAGCAAATACTGTATAGTATTAGTAAACAGTGTGGAACTGGGACACAGCTGTGAGATATTTTCAGTTACAGACTTCAGTCTAAAGGGAGACCCTCAGTTTTATGAACGCGACTGCTCTGGAATAATAGGTATGAGAGGGTATCTTGTTACATGTAAGAATAGTGACCGAGGGAGGTTCACACATTTTTCTTTCCTCCTGGCTCTTCTGACAGAGTTTGAAAGAGGAAGGTAGAATGTCAAGTGAAGCAAAGCTAAGGGAATAGGTATGTTTTCTGGTGTCTCCTATAAGTCTAACATAACAAAGTCAATGGAGCAATAAATGCAACTTATTTATTTAGACTAATCACAAAATCTACTGCTGTGAAAACTTGTTAGCTCTACCTTGTAATTATATGTGCAGATTCAAATTTGCAGAATCTTTGGTTTTGACAACAGAGCCAAAAATTGATAGTAAAAATACCACACATAACACCCTGATTTTAATATACAGTGACATAAAGTTGAAATCTTCTTGGCAACAAAGCTTTTTTTTCAGCATTCCATTTTTGTGTAAATTCATGTGTTTCAACATAACGTTAAGGAAGTCAGATCAGCTTGGTGCTTGAAACTGGTTTCTTGTAAACACTAAGTGCTGAACAAAAAGTGGGTCATGTTATGATGGAAATTAGTTTCCTAGTTGTTCTGATGTAACTGTGAACAAATGCTTTCAGCATGTTGCGCTGGTCTTGCTATTCCCATCCACACCAACATGAGAAAGACACAATCTTAACTGAAACACTGAAGACTAGAGCAAAAAGTGATAGTTCTGTCTATGAGTTGACCAGATGATAAACCGATGAACCCAAAGAATTAGTTGTAGGTTGAAAGAGATAAAAAAGGATTGTACTACATGCCCCTTGTCTATTCTCTATTGTGCCTATTCTACAGTGGTAGGTGACAATCTGTAAGTTAACTGTATGAGATGATTCAGAATTTTTTCTTGGGTGTCACGATTTGCTGTAATGAAACCTATGCATAGAACTTTTTTTTGTTGAAGTGGTTGGCCACAGATTGAAAAGATTGTCTCAGAACTTTGATAAGTAAATAACTTCTGGCCATATTATACATGTGAAACCCTCCATAGTCCCCATAACGGGGGTAACAGATGGTAATAGGAACAGATGAGTTATGTTGGATTAACCCAGGCCATGTGAGTGTGCTTGGTGTTCAACCATAAGGCTATTGCCTGTAAGTGCAAGCAAAAGGCCCGAGGGCTAATAGGCTGTAGCTGAATAAAAAAAAACGTCTTTTTTAACGTCCTGACCCTTGAGTCCAAATAAAGATGCTCTTGCAGTTTTGAACCCTGAGGAGGTAATTAATTGATATACAGAGTTGATTGGGATAGCCCTTGTCTGTAAATATGTTGCAGTGTTTTTGTTGGTGATTTAGGAGAATCAGAAAACATTCCAGTCCTAAAATAGTCTAAACCCTAAAATTTGGTAAGGTGTCAGGGGAAAAGCTGTTAATGTTAAAGTTAATTTAATTCGCAGCTTAGCTTTGACAAGCCTAATTTACATTCCTGTGTGATTTATTGGGGAAACCCAGCAAAGACCTAAATCTGTTTTGATCCTGCCAAATCAGCAATGAGTCAACAGCTTATTCCCACATTTATATAGATCAGTACTTCTGTGGATTGGCCTAAGACTTGTGCATCTGACTACAAGTCTGGTAATACATATTCATCAGACAGATTTTAAAGGTGCAGTTTGCTCAGTTTAAGGCCCAAGATCTAAAAGGTTCAATAACTTCGAGTAAAGTGTCAATAGCATGTAAAGTATTGCTTGCCATTGAGCCCTGAGGGTGTGGTTAAAGTAAAGCCTATAATGTGTCTTCACTATAAACCTTTTTAAGGGAACAGAGTGGAAGATTTTTCATGGTTTGACAGGTTTGCTTTCTCCATGCTAGTCTATTTGCACATTTTGTCACTGACATCTTAATCATTTGCTACTATAAGTATTTATCAAAGTAGTACACTAATAATTATTCAAGTATTAAACTACTACACAGAACAACCTTACCAATGAGTTAAAGTAACTAAACGCACTGCTGCAGCTTTTCACTGACCATATACTCAGTTCAACAAGGAAATCGTTCAGGCATATGCTAAAGTGGAGTAATGGCAATCCGCTACATGTTGACGATGTCCTCTTCGTTTGACAATGCATTCAGAATTAAAGTATACGCGGCCATTGAAACAGATGGTTGTATTCACAAACAAATTCTCCCAACTTTTTGTTGGACATTAAAGGTTAGAAATGTAGACTGGTTTCTGACCTTCCAGGGTTGTCTTGAGCAGGGCGCTGAAATTAACAACAGTGTTATTTTCTGTTTATCTGTCCATCCGTACATAAGTCAGTCCGTCTGTCCATCTCATGAACACGATAACTCAGGAAGGCCTTGAAGGAATTTCTTTCCTGAATTGAATTTGGCACAAATGTTCACTTGGACTCAAGGATGAACTGATTACATTTTGGTGGTCAAAGGGTCATTGTGACCTCACAGAACACATTTTTGGCCATAACTAAAAAATTAATTGGCTAATTATGACAAAATACACTTAAATTCCTTCAAAGTCTTCTCTGCATATATTATGAGTCTGGACAGACATGGATGTAAACTGCAACCTGACTGGTTGGTGGAGGCATACAACTGCGAGTTAAGACTGTGACAAGCCCTGTTGCAGGAATTTAAAGATGCCTTTTAGTACAATGCCTTAATTCACTCCTAAATAACCTCCTTGCTTTTGGGGCATTGCCTGTATGAATAAATCTTTTAACAAATGCAATATACATAGGCTCTCAAACATTCTTGGCAAGGCCCATTTTATTCTGGTAAAAAACAACTGTGTTGTTTGTTCTTTCTTGTGCAAAACAGTTAAACCCAAATTTGTATAAAATGAGAACTATGTGTAGTAGAAGTACATAATTAATTCATGTATCTTAAGAGAGTCTTGGGAAACTAAACAGTTTAGTGGTCTATGAAAAGTGAAAAAGACTAGTGTGGTGTGTCACTGTGATAGCAGTGGTAGGATTAATGGGTAATGTCCTAAAAATACATCTACAAGGAGGATAATGCCATCATAATGTAGGCATTGTTATTTCTCAGCCCAGGGGTATGTTTTGGGGAAGGTTGACTACTCTTCATCTATTCAACAAGATTCGTTTGGTGGTCATTGTTTGTCAGTAGTTTAAAAAGCAGGCTTTCAGTTGATTGACTAAAATTGACAGACAAGAACTCCCCCCAGATAAGATGCACACAGACCTCATGCTCCCCAGTAGTGATTACTATCAAGACAAATATTGACTCAAGATAAACACTGTTATCAGGGAGTGAGTCATAAAAAAGCACTAAAGTAAACAGCCACCATTGGTCTCAGACAATGAAGTGCTAGGTTTTGTCAGAGCCTTCAAGAATGAAGACCATAACCACCCTTTCTTTTAAAATGTGTATTACATGTAATACACACAGCTCTTCATGTAGGATCACTGGTGTCTTGTATCGCTGAGCTGCTGCTGGGAGCTGTGTACAGTGGCCAAGCTGCAGATCTGCTGCTCACTATACTGTAAAGGACAAGTATATAAGGGAAAAAGCCTAGCTCAGCTTCATTATAACTGGGGGTTAGATTACATGCAGTGTTTTTTTGTTTTGTTTTATTATTTTTTTTTCTTTTTGCTAATACTTGGATCATTTAATAAAACGTTTTGATAGAAAAAAATATTTTTTTTGAAGCACATGAAAAAGTTATTGAATTAGTATCAATTACAGTTTAATGCATCATTTGATTACTGCAGCTATTAAATGGAGATCCAAAAAAAAATGGTGTTCAATTTACTGCTCCATATTGATTTAACTATTTAACAGTGTTATATAGGCAGTAGTGAATGACGGAGTAACTGTAACAACCAAGATGACTGACAACACTTGTATTTATTTTGGATTTGTTTCTGTAACCCTCTTCTCTTTTCCTCAATCTCTTACAGATTGCATTAATGACAGTCACACTATTCCCCATCCGTCTACTCATAGCTGCATTCATGATGCTGCTGGCTTGGCCTTTTGCCTTCCTGGCTTCAGTAGGACGCTCTGAGACTGCCATCGAACCCCAGTGCCTCTGGAGGAAGTGGGTGCTTTGTATGCATGTGTGTGTGTGTTTGTTAAAAGGTGTTTAACCCCCTCTACAGTTTAAATGAAAAGTGCCCCTCACACATGCATGATCTTGTTTCCAGACTGGTGGACATAATTCTGAAGATCATCATGCGGGCCATGTGGTTTGCGGGAGGTTTCCATTGGATGACTGTGAAAGGACAAAGGGCATTGCCTGCAGAAGCACCCATCCTTACCCTTGCACCCCACTCTTCTTACTTTGATGCCATCCCAGTCACCATGACAATGGCCTCAATTGTCATGAAGGCCGAGAGCAAGGATATACCTCTCTGGGGCAGTAAGTAACATTACCTCTATAACTATGACCTATATTGTGAGGGAGTTAACGGATAATATAATGACTCTGATCTGAAAAAAAAAAACGTATTTGATTCTTCATGACAACATTAAAAATTTCTTTGACTAGGGTATAGAATCTCTATGAATAGGTACAGTTATTACCCAAACTTTACAGCCACACGTGGGTTCCACGGCAGGTTAAGTATATACAGTATGTGCCTCGTGTTGTGATGTCCTCTGACGCAGGCAAAGCCACTTTGTAAAGGAGAGGCCGCCACAGTTTCTTTGATTTTGCTGCTGTATCAGTAAACAGAGGTGATTGCCCAGTCTACTTCTGAGAAATCTATTGTATGAATTGAAGCCAAGCACAGCTTGGCTAATATTCACAGCAGCGGTAAACCAGGAAATGTGTTTGGACACACAAAAATTCCCGAGCCTTGCTGTAGTGGAAGCAGAAGTTACATCCTAAAATAATACCTTTGATTTGTCAGTTCAGACTCAAGCTAATTCTGTAAAATACTAAGATTTTATCTTTTTAACATTCAGCTCTGTAGTACTGTTACATTGTCCCGATGACAATGTTATGCTCATTAAACACCGCATGACATGGGGAAACAAAAATCAAATGCTCTTGTCTAGATAAATGATGACACTCGTACTAGGAAAGGAAAGTATCTCACTAGTAACTCACACCATCCTTAAAATACTTGATGCTATGTATGTAAAAGAACCTAAAGAGTAAAGGTTAGTGTTTCAGACATACTGTAACCGCCAGTAATGATCATGAATCCAGGATTTTATTTGATATTATTGACAGAATTGTTTTCTAGCCTGCCAGCCTCAATTTGCAACCTTAACCAGAAATGTCTGGAAAAAAAAGTTTCATTATGTCAGTAAAGTGGAGAGCTTGAAGACTGAAGTCACAGTCTCTGTATATTTTTTTTCATCTTGCATTTCTGGCTCAGTTCATACCAAACAATTTATTAATGTTAGAAGAAATGGTATCCTGAATGAAATCACCCATCTGCTGTTATTGCAACTAAACTGTTAAGACTTTATTATCAGGAATTATTATTTTTAATGTATTTCTATGCCTCTGTAAAGCACTTGTAAAGCCTTGTGTCTTAATGGTGTTATATAAATAAACTTGCCTTGCCTTGCCTTGCCTTTTGCAGAGATCTAGTGCGTATTGCTCAGTTGCAGTCAGTACACACACATGTGTTATAGCAGATCCTACTAACTAGCTTGCAAGTTCAGGTATGTTTCTAGTTGCCAATTTAAGCATTTGTTCTAATGCCCCTGGCAGCAGGATATACAGTAAAAGGCCTAGGTGTGTGGTATTTTAGCCTTCCTTTCTCCTCCTCCTGCTCTGCCTAGTAAGTCAGTAATCAGCTATTTTTTTTTTTTTACATCCAGTCTGAGTGAAGCTTGCCAAGTTACTACAGCCTTACTTGCTTTTATTTCAGGAGTGAAAACATATTTGGACGCATTTGCTCATTGACAACTGACATTGTTGTCAACGGCATGCAGTCAGCTAAGACAAACTGTTTATGTAATTGAAGGTGCATAAACAATGAATTTTTTTTTGCAATCTCGGGATTCCTTTTATTGTATAGCATTATTTTGTTGTGTCTGGTCCCTGTATATTGGACTGTCCCAAAAATGTTAAATAAAGGCCGCCTACTAATGTGTGTGTTAAACTTGATTTTGACTAGTCCTATTGGCCTTGCAGTAGAAACCAGACACCAATGCCTGGCCAGGCAAGTGGAATCCAGAATAAGCATTAAGACCTGATCAGCCACAGTGACGTGTGTAGAGTCTCTCTCAGGGTACTAGCTGGAGCCATAATCCCTTCCTGTCAGTAGACAGCTCACATTTTGAATCGGTTTCTTCTTCTTGTGGCCTCATCCTCTTCTTTTTCATCGTATGTTATCCTCACTCTCCTTATCTTGTGTATCTCTTTCTTTTTCACTTTCTGTCACAGGGCTACCTGCAGCATTGCTTTTGCTAATTCTTCTATGTTTTGATAAAGATGGAAGAAAATGTTTCTGGCATCTACAAAAGCCCTGCAAATGTAATCTAAAATATTCAACCCCAGTCTTTGTCTTTTCACAGTTCCTTTTTTCATTTCATTGTAGGTCAGCTATGCTTAACAGGTCTCAAATGCTAGAGACACCCTCAGTCTTTGCCCTGCAGATTGTACACTATGCAAAAATCATTTAGCTGAGTTCTCTTTTAATAATGCACAAACTTTGAGTTTACTGCATTACTCTGAGGAGTTAATTTCAGTATGACACAATCAAGTTATTATGCTACGGGAAATGAAATTGACAAAAATGCTGTCATTCCAATGACAGAATATTTTTTAGGCTTTTGTAGTTTTCCTCTAGAAATATGGAAGTTGTATAGGGATCAGTGGACAACTGTGTGTATATATTATTATCAATCGTGATATGGCGAATTTGAAATAAAAAAAAAAGTTGGGTTTAATGCTGCCAAATTTGTTCCGCTGTCATGCGTTACATTAAGACTTTTTACACATCTAAAAAGGGTGTAAAAAGTGTTAAAGCTCATATGCATAACAATAATATCATGATCATATAATTTGAATGCAGTTCCACTGAAAATTCATACAAGAATATAACCAGTTTTGGCCCAGCCCCACAATATAGCGTTATAGCGATAATATAGCGAGCTTGCATAAGCACATTTAGCTGATATAAGTTGATGTGGATTGTCTTTTGATGCTCAGCCATTTTTGAATCAGAAGGTGACAGTGTGTGTAAAGTTACGAATTTCAGTTTTGAATTTTTAATAACTGAGCATTATCAACGCAGCCAGCAGTTCAAAACTCCACCACTGCTACTGTGTGTTTTGCTGTGTCACTTGAATTTCTTAAATCACCCCATTGGTGTTTAAAATCCTGACAGGATTGTCTAGATTGTAGCTGGAACTTCCTTATTCCAAGCGTGTAATAGGAAGAGGGATGTAAGACCCTTCTTCCTTTTGTGATCAACACGTGAGACTCATCTGACTCATGCATCCAGCATTAGGAAACACATGACCATGTCTTAATACAGAAAAATACATCATCTAAAAAAGACTGTTTTAATGATTTTTTTTTTTCCATATGAGGTTAGGTTGGCTGCTTACATCTGATTTATAATAGCTGGTTAGCAAGGCCCATAAACTCTCTAATAGTGTAATACTGATCAGTAAGTATTACTGGACACTGTCTTGCCCGTATCAGTGGTAGTTTTTCGTTGATAACGGGGATTTGATTCAGTAGTGCTTTACTGTTATATGAATGTCACATTAACACAGAAGACTCTTTTAGCACAGCCACATTAGTTAGTTAAGCGATTTGTTAAAGGACACCAGTAGATTGGCGGTTGATGTAAAGAGGAGCTTTGCTCTCTCCCCTGGTGGCTTTTCTTAGCCCGTACAGTGAAGTGTTTGTGCTACTAAATGTATCAGATTATTTAACAGTTATGATCTTAATATTCACGGCAGAAATATGTTTTATGATCCAATAGAGGCATGACATGTATTACCAACTTGAGTGAAAAGGTCTGACTGGGTTCTTGCAAATTATTGTGTGTTATATTTTACACCCAGTTCTAATTGGCAGTCAGAATTTCCCCTCTCACTCAAGTAAACCATGACAAGCAGTAGATGGAGATAAAGAGGGGAAGCTTTAGTTGCTTACTTGCCAGAAGAAATAACAAAGAGTATCTATTTCAGTATTAATTTTTATTTGTATTTTTATTCTCTCTTTGGCTTTTGCCTCTAGCTTTAATTAAGTACATCAGGCCAGTGTTTGTATCACGGTCAGACCAGGACTCCAGAAAGAAAACTGTGGAGGAAATCAGACGCAGAGCCCACTCTGGAGGCGAATGGCCTCAGGTAAGTGAATGGAAGTAAAACCTACACATACAAAAAAGTCATCATATTTGCAGCTACCAAATTACCAAATCCATGCAAACAGCACCTGATTTTCAACTTTAACAGACAGTTGAATTTTATACAAAACATTTGTCAAAGAGAGGACAGAAATTGTGCAACAGACTTCTCCCAACAGACCAACATTTTTCCCGTAAAATCCTGCATTGCAGAAAACACTGTTGAACTAACTGCTCATCTGACTTAATGTAACTTGCAGTAAATGCAAGTTAATACAAATAAACATAAAACACGCTGTCCTAACTTCCTGTTTAATATATGGCCACAGATTGTTTTTGTTTTTGTTTTGTTTTTTGTTTTTCAATAAATAAACCATTGCCTTCTCTTACCCACAGATAATGATTTTTCCAGAGGGAACATGCACAAATAGATCCTGCTTAATCACCTTTAAGCCAGGTAGTTCCTCTACTGTACTCAGCTCTCTTCCCTTCTTCTTTTGAAGTCATGGTGCCATCTTTTTCTTTTTGAATTATGATGTGAAAGTTAAAAACTAAGTTTAACCTGACATTTAACTTGTAACTGTATTTTTCCATAAGACAAACATCTCTAATATACAAATGATACATAGGTATGCAATAGGACTGTGTGATTTTTGGCAGACAGTAAAGTTTAGTTATTTAGTGTCGATTTTCAAATATACAATTACTGTTCTAATTTGTGTGGTCTTGTTCTCAACCCAGTTTATTGTTTATACAGACATTTCAAATTGAAATAAATCTTTCATGTCTTATTTACTCTCATAGGGGCCTTCATCCCAGCTGTACCAGTGCAGCCTGTGGTGATACGTTACCCTAAAAAACTGGTAAGATTGTTTAAGGGTACGTTAGCAACACAGCTTAATGGCACAATGATTTGTAGAAACATTGCATTTGCATTTTTTTTTTCATGCAATCCGTAAATAACCTGTTAAGTAATCTTGATATTAAAAGTTTGTAATATCAAGCAGATGGGGAATAGAATGTGGGTGACTCCCCATCTGTCTCCTTATTCACAGTTTAACTGTGTTTGAAAATACAGATGTGATTGGTCAAACACTGCTTTCCCTAGAGATTAATTAGTAGCCCAACACATACCCACTAATCCCCATCAGCAATCTTATATACACTGTTCTTACTTTCATTTAGCAGACAGTAACATCTGATCTGCTCTCTTTGCCCTACTCTCTGATATCTGCTGCTAACCCTCCAGGATTTTGTGGGCTTTTTTTGGTAATGTTGCAGACTAAATTGCCTAAGCGCGCAGATTTTCTAAACAATTGCAATGTTTTTAGGCTTTTTTGAAAAAATAGTTGCGTTTTTTTTTTTCTTTTTCTTATATAATTAATTGAAAATCACATCCAGCTTGATATTTTGAATTAAGCTTTCACACCATATTTAAACATTATATTTGAGACTTTTTATTTCTAAACTGTTTTCTTTATCACACGCGCACACACACGGTTTGTCACGCAAACAGGCAAGCATGCCTTTATCGCTTTGGCATTTATACTACACTAACGTTACCACTAACCATGCATATTTAATCTAACTCACTGTGAAACATTCAGCACTTGCAATAGATCCAAATGCAACAGCCTCTGTCACGGTGATGTGTCTTGTCTGTTGTCCACGCGTTTCAGCCATTCTCCAGGGGTGTTTTGAGTTAGAAAAGTGTTTTTTAAATCAATGACTTGGATTTGTGTTCCACCACAATATTGCACGTGGTACAGGACAATTTACCCAGACTTTCGTGCAGAATATCAGGGGATTGACTTGCATGGTTTTTAGCCAGTAATTTGTATTGGTAAAAATTAGACGTTTGTGTCACCCATGTCGGCATCTTTACAACAAGAAAGAAGGAAGTGAGTTTGGTGACGTATATGTGTATTGCTCATCATTTTGTGCGGGGGATGCTTTGATCGGTGAAACTCACAGGAAATCGTGATCAAATTTGTGGAAGAGTTGCAGTGATTGGACAAAATTGCAAGTTTGCACACAATTCACAAAGATTGGTTGAAACTGCATTAGTTGTTGCGATCACAACATTGCAACATCCTGGAGAGACTGGTTAAACTGCCATTAACACAAACAAAACACTTAAGACCACTAAGATTATTATAGAGTAGATATCCCAACTGTATCAACATACAGTTAAGTCCATAAGTATTTGGACAGTGACACAATTTTCATAATTTTGCCTCTGTACACCACCACAATGGATCTGAAATGAAGCCATCAGGATGTGATTGAAGTGTACACTTTCAGCTTTAATTCAAAGATTCAAAAATATATGTATTATTAATTTTTTTGGAATTACAGCCATTTTTATACATAGTCCATTATTTTTCACTGACTCATAAGTAATTGGACAAACCAAAATAATTATAAATATCAGGATTATTTTTAATACTTGGATGCAAATCCTTCGCTGTCAATGACTGCCTGAGGTCTGGGAGTTTCCTCCCAAAAGATTCTTTGCCAGGCCTTTACTGCAGCTGCCTCCAGTTGTTGCTTTTTTGTGGGTCTTTCTGCCCTCAGTTTTGTCTTCAGGATGTGAAAAGCATGCTCAGTTGGTTTGAGGTCAGGTGACTGACTTAGTCATTGAATAATTTTCCATTTCTTTGCCTTGAGAAGCTCTTTTGTTGCTTTCGCAGTATGTTTTGGGTCATTATCCATCTGTACTGTGAAGCACTGTCCTATCATTTTTGCAGCATTTGGCTGAATCTGAGCAGATAGTTTAGCCCTATACACTTCAGAATTCATCCTGCTACTTCGATCAGCAGTCACA